>NC_048572.1:29004828-29199828 GCF_013265735.2 Oncorhynchus mykiss | reverse complement strand
ACAACACAATGCCACAGTTGTCTCAGGTTTTGAGGGAGCGTGCAATTGGCATGCTGACTGCAGGAACTAAAGGAGCTGTTGCCAAAGAAGTGAAAGTTAATTTCTCTACCAAAAGCCGCCTCCAACGTCGTTTTAGAGAATTTGGCACTACATCCAACTGACCTCACAACCGCAGACCACGTGTAACCAGGCCAGCCCAGGACCTCCACATCCGGCTTCTTCACCTGCTGGATCGTCTGAGGAAGGGTGGGGGGGGGGGGGGGGGGGGGGGGGTGGGGGTGGTGCTGGGGAGTATTTCTGTCTGTAATAAATCACTTTTGTGGGGAAAAACGAATTATGTGTAACGATCGTCTGTGGTGGAAGAAGGTGAGGACCAAAGCGCAGCGTGGTAAGTGTTCATGTTTTTAATAAAAGAACTGAACACTGAACAAAACAACAAACGACAAATGAACAGTCCCGTAAGGTGAATGAAAAAACACTAACCAGGAAATAAACACCCACAACTCAAAAGTGAAACCAGGCTACCTAAGTATGATTCTCAATCATACAGCTGCCTCTGATTGAGAACCATACCAGGCCGAACACAGAAAATCTCAAATTATAGAAAAAAGAACATAGACAACCCAGCCAACTCACGCCCTGACCATACTAAAACAAAGACATAATAAAATAACTAAGGTCAGAACGTGACATTATGATTGGCTGAGCCTGGCTCCACAGTGGGTGGGCCTATACCCTGCCAGGCCAACCCATGGCTGCACCCCTGCCCAATCATCCAAAATCCATAGATTAGGGTCTAAATTGCTTATTTCAATTGACTGATTTCCTTCTCCAAACTGTAACTCAGAGAGATCTCTGAAACTGTTCCATATTGCATTTAATTGAATTAGGGCTTCTATCTTCATTGAATTTCCTCTCAAATCAGTGAGTTTGTGATTGTTTCCCTCTGCTGCTTTCCAGGAGGAGAGGATGGAGGAGTTTTGGTAATGAAGAAAGTATCGTAGCGGAATGCTGAATGGAAGTCCATCTAAGAAAGGAATAGTATCAAAATGTCGGGAAAGGCCAGGAAAACACCCGGACGTGCATCTGACACACGTATGTGCACAGCACAAAAACAAAAATATCAACATATGGCTAAATTCCAGATGACGCTCAGAACTACAGAGAGTAATGCTGCTGTGCTCAGTACATAACTGTGATGAGACGGGTTGGTATACGGCTCGTTCCTGTCAAAGTGAATCACAACATCCATTGTCTCAGCATTCTTAGTGGCTGCTACTCCACGGAAGGTGAAACGCCTTTCTGAATCAGCTTGTCTTTAAAGTGTGCTTGTGATTCACACAGAGCCTTTGTAACCCTGTCCTGCCTCCCTCCTTTCAAGTAGAAAGACTAATATGTATCTGTAGTGAATAGGGGGAATGCTTTATTCTCTCCTCATGCAAAGTATCCCCTTGAAACAACACATGTCATATTGGGGTTAAATAGGTCTGTTTTGCTGATTATGTGTTGAAATAACTATGTAGTACACTACAGTATATAGAGAATAGGGCCCCATTTGGGACATTCCTAGAGGAGTTGACCTGGAGGTTGCGATGGATGAAGGGATAGAAGGAGAAGAAGAGGAGAAATATGAAGGGAGGCAGAATTGAACGCTCAATCAACCGCTGAGTCCTTTTGTTATGAGTCATAAAGTGGGCCTCCCTTGGTGTGTTGTCTTTTGTGTGCTCCTCTTAAAATCGAGTTCTCTCAAAGGGCACTACTCTTCTTCTAAATGTCATCGCTGAAGTGTCTCTTGTAGAGCCCTTGTACAGACAATCCTCCTACGGTAGGTATGCGTCTCAACCGGCACCGCATTTCCTATTTAGTGCACTACATTTGACCAGGGCCTATTTGGCCCATGTGGAATAGGGTGCCATTTGGGACACACCTCTATAAGTCTCTATGTTAAGTCCTCTCTGGAGTTGAACTACAGTATGGCTTCAGTTAAGGAAAACAGGACTTAACCCGGCCTGTTTAATATTCTTACTCTGAATTCAAAGTGACTGGAGCAAGTTTTAGATTTAACACCTGAATGCCTGACATGTAATACCAGTGGATGGTATCTGTTTGTGTCTGAATGTGCATCATTACCCCTTCTCTGTCTCTCTCTCTCTTTCTCTCTCTCTCTCTCTCTCTCTCTCTCTCTCTCTCAATTCAATTCAATCTAAGGGGCTTTATTGGCATGGGAAACATTGCCAAAGCAAGTGAAATAGATAATAAACCAAAGTGAAATAAACAATAAAATTGTACAGCAAACATTACACTCACGAAAGGTCAAAAATAATAAAGTAATTTCAGATGTCATATTATGTGCAAATAGTTAATGTACAAAAGGGAAAATAAATAAACGTAAATATGAGTTGTATTTACAATGGTTGCCCTTTTCTTGTGGCAAAAGGTCTTGATGGCACACTATGGTATTTCATAGTTTATCAAAATTGTGCTTGTTTTTTTTATTCTTTGTGGGTCTGTGGGAAATATGTGTCTCTAATATGGTCATACATTTGGCAGGAGGTTATGAAGTGCAGCTCAGTTTCGACCTAATTTTGTGGGCAGTGTGCACATAGCCTATCTTCTGTTGAGAACCAGGTCTGCCTACGGCGGCCTCTCTCAATAGCAAGGCTATGCTCAATAGCAAGGCTAAGCTTTCCTTAAGTTTGGGTCAGCTACTATGGTCAGGTATTCTGCCAAATGGCATTCTAGTTTGCTCAGTTTCTATTAATTATTTCCAATGTGTCAAATAATAATCTTTTAGTTTTCTCATGATTTGGTTGGGTCTAATTGTGTTGCTGTCCTGGGACTCTGTGGGGTCTGTTTGTGGTTGTAAACAGAGCCCCAATACCAGCTTGCTTATGGGACTATTCTCCAGGTTCATCTCTCTGTGGGTGATGGCTTTGTTGAGGAAGGTTAGGAATCGCTTCCTATTAGGTGGTTGTAGAATTTAACAGCTCTTTTCTGGATTTTGATCATTAGCGGGTATCGGCCTAATTCTTCTCTACATGTATTATTTGGTGTTTTAGGTTGTACACAGAGGATATCTTTAGAGAATTCTGCATGCAATGTCTCAATTTGGAGTTTGTCCCATTTTGTGAGTTCTTGGTTGGTGAGCGGACCCCAGACCACACAACCATAAATGGTAATGGGTTCTATAGCTGATTCAAGTATTTTTTGCCAGCTCCTAATAGGAATGTCAAATGTTATGTTCCTTTTGATGGCATAGAAGGCTCTTCTTGCCTTGTCTCTCAGATAACCTCCACAAAGCTGCGAACTATCTGTGGTGCTGATGTTTAGGCCGAGGTATGTCTAGTTTTTTGTGTGCTCTCGGGTAACGGTGTCTAGATGGAATTTGTATTTGTGGTCCTGGAAACTGGACCTTTTTTGGAACACCATTATTTGTGTCTTACTGAGATAGATTTACTGTCAGGGCCCAGGTCTGACAAAATCTCTGCAGAATATCTAGGTGCTGCTGTGGGCACTACTTGGTTGGAGACAGAAGCACCAGATCACCAGCAAACAGTAGACATATGACTTCAGATTCTAGTAGGGTGAGGCCGGGTGCTGCAGACTGTTCTAGTAACCTCGCCAATTTGTTGATATATGTTAGGACGACCTTGTGGAAAGAAATGTGTTAGGATGTTAGGATGTTCAGGGTGAATAGGTGGTCTGTCGTACAGTAATTTGGTAAAAAAGCCAATTTGATATTTGATCAGTACATTGTTTTCACTGAGAAAATCTACAAGTCTGCTGTTAATGATAATGCAGAAGATTTTCCTAAGGTTGTTGTTGATGCATATCCCACAGTAGGTATTGGTGTGAAATCTGTCTCTACTTTTGTGGATTGGGGTGATCAGTCCTTGGTTCCAAATATTGGGGAAGATGCCAGAGCTAAGACTAAGTTTAAGTATAGCCAATTGGAATTTGTGGTCTGTATATTTTATAATTTCATTGAGGATCCCATCAACACCACAACACCAAAGTTCATTCAATGTAATTGGAAAATCCAGTGGGTTCTGGTAGTCTTTAATAGTTGATTCTCAGATTTGTAATTTATTTTGTATATGTATTTGCTGTTTGTTCTTTGTTATAGAGCCAAAAAGATTGCAGAATTGGTTTATCCATACATCTCAGTTTTGGATAGATAACTCTTTGTGTGGTTGTTGGTTTAGTATGTTTCAGAAGAAGTGGTTTTCCCAGAAGTGGTTAGATTCTATGGATTCTTCAATTTCATTGAGCTGATTTCTGACGTGCTGCTCCTTCTTTTTTCATGGTGTATTTCTGTATTGTTTTAGTGACTCACCATAGTGAAGGCGTAGATTCAGCTTTTCTTGGTCTCTATATATTTGGTTGGATAGGTTTCTCAATTTCTTAATTAGGTTTTTGCATTCTTCATCAAACCATGTGTCACTGTTGTTAATTTTCTGAAAGGTCAAGTATACTGTTTAGGTTTTCTACTGACAAGTTTACACCTTCAATTTTACAGTGGAACCTTTTGTCCAGGAAGTTGTCTAAAAGGGATTGAATTTGTTGTTGCCTAATTGTTTTTTGGTAGGTTTCCATACTACATTCCTTCCATCTATAGCATTTCTTAATATTATTCATTTCCTTTTGCTTTAATGCCTCATGATTGAATGTTGCTCTGTTCAAGTAGACTGTGATTTTGCTGTGGTCTGATTGTGGTGTCAGTGGGCTGACTGTGAACGCTCTGAGAGACTCTGGGTTGAGGTCAGTGATAAAGTTGTCTACAGTACAACAGCCAATAGATGAGCTATAGGTGTACCTACCATAGGAGTCCCCTCGAAGCCTACCAATGACTATGTACATACCCGGAGTGCAACAGAGCTGCAGGAGTTGTGACCCGTTTTTGTTGGTTATGTTGTCATAGTTGTGCCTGAGTGGGCATATGGGGGAGGGAATGTTGTCACCTCCAGGCAGGTGTTTGTCCATCTCTCTCTCTCTCTCCCTCTCTCTCTCTCTCTCTCTCTCTCTCTCTCTCTCTCTGAACGTGTGCCTAGCTTTGAACAAACCACACCAAAAGCGCCTGAGGCAGTATCCTGCTGTGTTTTAAACAGAAACGCTCCACAGCTATTTCGTACTTCAAACACCACCATCACCACACTGGAAACTCATAAACATTATAATGTGACATGGGCATTAACACAGTCAATTTAGAGCATTGGTAGTTTAGGATACATTTGCCAATAAACACATACAGCCCTACAATCAATAGCATGATTTGTGTGTAAGTCACTGGGGGCTGTATTCACACTTGAGCTATGTGCATGTCTATCTATAGTAACAGTCAAAAGTTTGGACAAACCTCATTCAAGGATTTCTCTTTATTTTCACTATTTCTACATTGTAGAAAAATAGGAAATAAATATAAACTATGAAATAACACATAGGGAATCAAGTAGAAACCAAAAAAGTGCTAAACAAATCTATATATATTTTATATTTCAGATTCTTAAAAGTTAATTTTGGATAATGTTGAAGACAGGGATAGAGAGACAAAGAGACAGAGAGAAGGATGCATAGGGAATTAGACACACAGACAGAAAAATGAAGTGTGAACCAGGCCCGCTCAACCCAGAGGTGCTGACAGATGTTGGTTTTCTTCTGATAAGAAAATGTACAACGATGTGAACACTCCATCTCATCCTAGGAATATGTGTTAGTGTGTGTGTGTGTGTGTGTGTGTGTGTGTGTGTGTGTGTGTGTGTGTGTCAGGAAACGTCCCCTCTGTCCCATGACTCTCACAGAGCTCCATTAGTCTGTGGGCGATAGCAAAGTGCAGCACTTTCACAGTAGCTTTTCAATTAACTAATCCCAACACTGCTAGGTACACGCTAACACTTTACACACACATGCAAACACAAATATGCAAACAGCTAATGTATACACACGCACACACACACACTCCCCCCCCCCCCCCCCCCCTTCCATCGTCATCATGCAGAGATTAAGCTAACATTTGTTGTTTATCTGTGACCACTGATATTATGAGGTGACAGCACTCAGCACTTTTCCTTCCTGCATAGAGTCCTAGGTTACTGGAACAGCAGCTGGGAATATATACTGTACCTGTGTGTGTGTGTGTGTGTGTGTGTGTGTGTGTGTGTGTGTGTGTGTGTGTGTGTGTGTGTGTGTGTGTGTGCGTGTGTGTGTGTGTGTGTGTGGGTTCTCTCTCTCTCTGTCTCTCTTACCAGTACCTGATGAGGGTTTTCCATCTGAGCCAGGTGGCCAGAGAGCCAGGAATGCATCCCAAGTGGCACTCTATCCCCTACATAGTGCACTACATCTGACCAGGGCTCATAGGGCTCTGGTCAAATGTAGTGCACTATACAGGGAATAGGGTGCCATTTGAGACGTAGCCCAGATCTGCTCCATTAGCATTCGGGTCAGAGGGTCCATTGAGCTGTTGTGCTTCCATCTTACATTCCATTGAGAAGAGATCAAGAGGCTTGACCACGTACACACAAGTACACACCTACACACGCACGCATACACAAGCTCTCCACAGTAGCCCTGAGTACCACAGTTTCCATGGTAACGGTCAAACTGCAGCACTTAGTTAATTTATTTATATTTAATCCTGACTGGCTGGATGCTGTGGTCCCTCCGCTCTGCGCACGCTGGTCGATAACATGACAAAAACAGTAATATATTTCCTTTACTAAAATTGAAAGCAGAGTTGTGTCTGTGCAGCTGAGAAAATCACAAAGGGCCTCTAGTTCAGTGATTCCCTAACTTTTTGAAAAATACATTGTGCAGAAACGTGTCAGCTGTTTGATAAAAGAGCATCATGAATAGAAAATCGCAGTATATCTAGTTCAGTGGTTCTTAACCTTGTTGGAGGTACTGAACCCCACCAGTTTCATATGCCCATTCACCGAACCCTTCTTAGTTGGAAAAATAAAATAGGATTTTTTCAAATTCAATACATAGGTATATATTTTACTGGTGCACAAAATGAACCGTGCATCAACATCACTGTGTTCAAAGAACAAAATCATCAAAATATGATTTTCAAACAAAAACATAATAATGAATATTTACTGCAAATCAGTGTGACTTCTGCTGTTGCCTTTCAGAGACCAGTTCAGAAATGTGCGGCTTCACCTTGGCAAGTGCCACTCATATCATTTTCGCAACAAAGTCTGTTCCTTTTCTTCGTTTTTATGTCCAGCATCCTCGAAAAGGATTGCTCGCGAAGATATGTTGTAACAAACGGTATGAAAATCTCCAGAGCTTTCTTAGCAATAACAGGGTACGTTACCATTTGTTGACACCAAAACGTTAAAAGCGTTGTTGTTCTGAAGAGTTGCTGTTGAACCTGGCTCTGCTGAATTTCAATGATTTCATCGAGGTATTCATCATTGACATCTGTTGTCTCAACACTAAATGTAAACGGCTGTCTCACCCATGCTGGATATGACTCTCTTGTAGGGAAGTATCCGTCGAGAGACTTTGCAAGCTCACCGAAGTGCGTGGGCAATTTCTTGCTTCAGTTCCGCGGGTACAGAAATGTCTCCGATTCCAGATACATCTTCGATCTTACTTACACAGTCGTCCAGCAGGGGAAGTTTGCGAAGTTATCGTTCTCTGTTCGCCGTTTCCATAACGGTAGCTTTTTTTTGAAAAGCCTTCAGGTTTTCCTCCGCTTCGATGATGTTGACTCCACCGCCCTGCATCTTTTGATTGAGATGATTGAGAGCTGCGAAGATATCAGCCATGCACGCTAAAATGAGAATGACCTCAGAATTTTTGAAACAATCTGCATGACAATGTTGGTGCTCTTGCAAAAACAGGGCTAATTCCACACGCACAGCAAAAACACGATTCAGGACCTGTCCCCGGGATAACCACTGAACGTTAGAATGGTACAGAAGTACCTCAAATTCAGAGCCCATTTCTTTACACAGCTCACTGAAGATGCGATGCCTCAGAGCACTAGTTGGCACATAGTTCACGCATTCCACTACAATTTTTAATACTTCTGCCAGTTTTGGAGGCAAGGTTTTTGTTGCCAACGCATGCCTGTGCAGAATATAATGCGTAACAATGATGTGTGGTGCATCGGCTTTCACTAGCGCACCAAAACCAGACTTTCTTCCCAGCATGACTGGAGCTCCGTCCGAACAAACTGCAGAAACCATATCCCACGAAAGATTGTTGTCTTTGAAGAAGTCATCCACAAGTTTCTTCACATCGGCTGCCTTAGTTGTTGTTGTAAGAGGCTTACAAAATAAAAAAATCTTCCTTCATCATGTTGTCTTTCAAATAGCTTGCTGTATTCGTGCGCTGGCTTAGATTGGAAATGTCTGTGGTCTCGTCGAGTTGAAGGCTGAATTTTGCCGGGCTTGAAATCAGATCTGCAACTACTTGAGCCAAGATGTGTTTGCTCATGTCCTCTATTCTGTCGCTGATGGTGTCATTTGAAAGAGGAATTTGGGATAACTTAACTTCAGCCTCTTTTCCCAGCATGATATTCGCCATCTTCAACAGCTGGTTTTATGAGTGTTTCACCAATGGTGTGTGGTTTGCCCTGCTTTGCAATCAGGTAAGCAACTTCGTACGATCCTGTGAGGATCGGTTTGTTGATGGGTACAAAGCCGAGTACAGGCTGAGTAGCCTTTTCATCGAATTCAGCGAGCGTTGTGTTCTTGTATTTTCCTTCTCCATGCAGCTTAAGGAAGTGTTCTCTTAGTTTTGCCGGTGCTAGACTAGAATTGCTCAACTTGGCATTGCAAATCATGCAGTCAGGACGCTGACTCCCATCACGTTCCGTTTTACATGTGAATCCATATTGTACATATTCGTCTGACTACTTTCTTTTTTTGCTCGACATAGTAAGTATGAAGGGATTAAACTATTAAGAAAGAAATCACAAGACGTACCATCACGACAGTCACAAGTCGACTACTGAGCGCACCAAATTCCCTGCAGCACAGATAGGCCAAGCGATGTAGCGTGATCACCTGCAGCCAATGATGGCCAAGCGGGGCGTGTCATCACGAATCATATGAGTCGGATGTGTGTCTTGACCTCCGCCGAACCCCTGAGACTGACTCACAGAACACCTGGGGTTCGTTCGAACCCAGGTTAAGAACCACTGATCTAGTTGCAGCCTTTCTCCCCATTTTTGGAAAACATAAAGTTTCAAGACAAATCTCAGACTTTACCTAAAATGAATCAGCCTAGATCCACCATTCAGGAAGCACTGCTCTAGTTCACCAACTCTGCCAGTAAAGAGTTTGAATACTTCCTGATTGATGACTGTGGTTTTTCCTGTGGTTTCGGAGAATTGTCCTGCATCTCCACCTCTCCTCTGGCTCTCCTCTCCTTCTCCCCTGCTTTCCTCCTCTCCTCTTCTCTCCTCCTTTTCTCACCTCATCTCCTTTCCCCCTCTCCTCCTGTCTTTTTCTCCTTTTACAGCAATACATCATACATCAGTGCCAGCCACAGCTTTCCCCTGAAGAGATAGGGAGATCATCCAGCTCCATTCCTCAGACAGATAGAAACAGAGAGAGAGAGAGAGAGAGAGAGAAGGGGAGAGCGAATCAGAAAGAGGGAGAGAGCGAGCGAGAGAGGGTGAGAGAGAGAGAGACAGAGATAGAGAGAGATAGAGAAGGGGGAGAGGCAGAGAGCGAATCAGAGAGAGGGAGACAGCGAGTGAGAGAGGGTGAGAGAGGGTGAGAGAGATAGAGAGGGAGAGAGAGAGAGAGAGAGAGGGAGAGAGAGAAACAGATAGAGAGAGAGAAGGGGGAGAGGCAGAGAGCGAATCAGAGAGAGGGAGAGAGGCAGCGAGAGAGGGTGAGAGAGATAGAGAGGGTGAGAGAGATAGAGAGAGAGAGAGAGAGAGAGAGAGAGAGAGAGAGAGAGCGCGAGAGAAGGGGGAGAGGCAGAGAGCGAATCAGAGAGAGGGAGAGAGTGAGCGAGAGAGGGTGAGAAAGATAGAGAGGGGGAGAGAGAGACAGAGAGGGAGAGAGAGAGAGAGAGAGAGAAGGGGGAGAGGCAGAGAGCGAATCAGAGAGAGGGAGAGAGAGAAGGGGGACAGGCAGAGAGCGAATCAGAGAGAGAGAGAGAGAGAGAGAGAGAGAGAGATAGAGAGGGTGAGCGAGATAGAGAAGGAGAGAGAGAGAAAGTGTGTGTCTGGATTCAGGTCCTTCTTCTCACCTCTCTGAGCTAAAAACAGCTCCGCTCATCTCCCAGTCCATCCGCACACTGCAGACTATCTCCTTCTCTCATTCTACCTCCCCCCCCCTTTTCTATTTCGCTCTGCTTCCTAACAGGGAAGGAGAAGCCTTCTCCAAATGAGTGACATTATGAGAGCTAACCTGGACATGGCTCGTAAGGCCCTGATAAAAGACTGTTCTAATTCAATATCAAACTAATCCACCTGAATACTGATGCATATCACGAGGAAGAACAACCTTGAGGACAAAGACAGGAGAAACATAGTGTGTCTCCCAAATGGTACCCTATTCCCTATATAGCTCTCGTCAAAATTAGTGCACTGTGACGGGAATAGGGTGCCATTTGGGATGTACCCAGAGTCTTGTTTCACTGTGGCTGGCTATCTCACTCACAGCCCAGTTGGGTTTTCCTTAGTCATGCTGTGGGTGGTGGCATCTGACGAGCTGACTGATTTATTGGTTTGACCCTGTGGCTAATTGTCAGATTGGACAAGGCTTAAAGGTCCAAGGTGAAGGATCATCCATTCCCAGACTGTTTGTAAGCAGATACAAGCAATCAGATAAACCTTTAGCTGTTTGATGCGTTTTGAATAAATGTACATTAATGTCTCTCTCTCTTTCGCCGCTCTCTCTCTCACTCTGTCTCTCTGTCTCTCTATCCCTCTATTCCTTTTTTCTGTCTGTCTGTCTGTGTCTAATTCTCTATGCATCCTTCTCTCTATTTCCATATCTCTCTCTTTATCTCTCTTTTCCAGCCCGTATCTATGCAGTGGAGCTGTTGATTGGTTCGGGCGGAGGAGTTGAGGTGTGGTCTTGTGGTCCAGAACCTCAGTTATATCTAACTCTATTATCTACAGTACCAGTCAAAAGTTTGGACTCACCTCATTCAAGGGTTTTTCTTTATTTTTTAAAACTATTTTCTACATTGTAGAATAATGGTAAAGACATCAAAACCATGAAATACACATATGGAATCCTGTAGTAACCAAAAAACTGTTAAACAAATCAAAATATGTTTTATATTTTAGATTATTCAAAGTAGCCACCCTTTGCCTTGATGACAGCTTTGCACACTCTCAGTCTCCTCTGAAATGTTGAGATGTGTCTGTTACTTGAACTCTGTGAAGCATGTATATGGGCTGCAATCTGAGGTGCAGTTAACTCTAATGAATGTATCCTCTGCAGCAGAGGTAACTCTGGGTTTTCCTTTCCTGTGGCGGTCCTCATGAGAGCCAGTTTCATCATAGCGTTTGATGGTTCATGCGACTGCACTTTCAACGTTCTTTACATTTTCCGCATTGACTGACTTTCATGTCTTTAAGTAATGACGGACTGACGTTTCTCTTTGCTTATTTGAGCTGTTCTTGCCATAATATGGATTTGGTCTTTTACCTAATAGGGCTATCTTCCTTATACCACCCCTACCTTGTCACAGCACAACTGATTGGCTGAAACGCATTAAGAAGGAAATGCATTTCTCAAAGTAACTTTTAACAAGGCACACCTGTTAATTGAAATGCATTCCAGGTGACTATCTCATGAAGCTGGTTGAGAGAACGCCAAGATTGTGCAAAGCTGTCATCAAAGCAAAGGGTAGCTACTTTTAAAAGAATATGAAATATTAAATATATTTTGATTTGTTTAACAGTTTTTTGGTTACTACATGATTCCATATGTGTTATTTCATAGTTTTGATGTTTTCACTATTATTCTACAATGTAGAAAACAGTAACAATAAAGAAAAACCCTTGAATGAGTAGGTGTGTCCAAACTTTTGACTGGTACGGTATGTGCATGACATCTCTCAAACCAACAGATATTCTCTTAAACACACAGATGATCTGATAATTGAATGCTACAATCTTTAAATGGTACTTCAACAAAGTGGAACCCCGTCTCTGTTTTCGTAAAAAAAGCGGAGGGATGGGCCTGGAGAAATGTAACCCCTTTCAAATTCACAGACAGGGCTATGGGTGCATTGACTGACCATTCATGATATCAACATTATAGTTATTATACAGTATTCTTTTACATTTACATTCACAGATTTGTGAAAGTATGAAGCCCTAAAACTGCAGTCAAACATTGTGCCAGTGGCCTCCCGGGTGGCGCAGTGGTTAAGGGCGCTGTACTGTGCCATCAGAGTCCCTGGGTTCGCGCCCAGGCTCTGTCGTAACCGTTCGCGACCGTGGGGCGACGCACAATTGGCCTAGCGTCGTCCGGGTTAGGGAGGGATTGGTCGGTAGAGATCTCCTTGTCTCATCGCACACCACATTGGTGCGGCTGGCTTCCGGGTTGGATGCGCGCTGTGTTAAGATACACTGGTTGGGTTGTGTATCGGAGGATGCATGACATTCAGCCTTTGTCTCTCCCGAGCCCGTACGGGAGACAAGACCACGAATTTGGGGAGAAAAAGGGGTAAAATTAAAAAAAATAATAATAATAACAACATTGTGCATAGAAAAGCCTAGAAAATCCTGGTCAAATCTTGACCACTTTGCACCAGACTTGCCACCAGGGTTATTTCCCTGAGGACCAGTCCCGAGGTCCAGAACAAATTCAAGGAAATGTACAGTATTATACAAAGCAATGAGTGCATGGAACTCCCGTCCATCTTATTTAGCGCAAGTGTTGCACGTGTTGCACGGCCTCACGGCACAACGCCCCTCCCCCATGTGACCTACTTGTTGTATATACTGTATGTACTGACATGAACGTGTAACTAATAGATGCACGCATCTATGTATGTCAATTGTAAAGTATTTTGACTGCAATGTCTTTCGTTTTCTGTCGGACCCCAGTAAGACTAGCTGTCGCCATCGGCATCGGCTAATGAGGATCCTAATCAATCAAATCAAAGAAATCTTAATCAACCAGGAGAACAAAATAGCATGTACGGGAAGATGAATAATGCAAAGTGAATTGAGTTTAGTTTAGCCGCAGTTTCGACTCAGCCAGGCAGGCAAATCCATGTTCCTGATCTCCTGGCTGATGGAAAGATGTGATGCAGCAGAGAGAGGCTGCTAGCTGGGTCAGGCCGGTCTGCTTCATTTTCGCTCCATTTTGTCTCCAGCAACCATTACCAAAACTGGCCAATAACTGGAGCCGAGCAACAGAAGGAGAGAAAAAGGTTTTGATTATTTCTCTCTCTCTCTCTCTTATTCTGCAGCACCTTTCTCACTCTCTCCCATCTCTTTCCCTCCTCCCCCCCCTTCCTTCCTTCCTTCCCTCCCTCCCTCCCTCCCTCCCTCCCTCCCTCCCTCCCTCTCTCCCTCCCTCCATCTCTCAGTCTCTAATCAGAGCTGTCACTGGGCAGTGCTTACAGGGCTGTCTCAGGGGTCTGCTTCTCTATGACACGCTCACTTTACAGCCACTCACTTCACCCTGTCCTCCCTCTCCTCAGTCAGACAAGTGACAAAGACAGACTCCCTCACATGTCTTCCCCCTCACCTCCCCCTGTGTTCTCCCACTGTGTTTCCCAGAAAGGGAAACCTGTTGGAAACATTCTCTTTTAACCTTCCTTCAAAATCAATTGAGTCCGTCTTTACAGAGCTGCTGAGGAGTCACGATCACACTGACTTGCTATGTATGGAAAAAAGGGAGAGTTAACGTCCGTTTGTGATATGACAACAACAAAGAAGTCACTGCAAACAACGAACACAGTTTTTTCCCCCCTCGGATATCATTGCAAGCGTGATAGAAGAGCATAATATATACTGCCATTTTTTTTACCGTGCTCCTCAGCTTGGCAACAAAAACAATAATAAAATAAAAATAATAATAACCTGATTAGTAATGTCATTTGGTGAGTGGGGCCTTATAGATGTCTGTGCTTGGATTGTACAGAATATTCCCTCTCTAAACATTCTTATTCCTTACAGTGTCGTGACTTTACTTTCATTCATCTGAAGACTGTTTTTTATCTAATCAACTAGCTATGTTTAATTGTTACCCGATTAATAATGTAACAATTAACTCATTATGATTTGGGGCACCACGAGAGCAGTTCTTTAAAGAGTTACCATCTCCTGAATGATACTATTACATCCATAAACTGTCAACTTATTAACAATAACCTCGCATCATATCATCATTCAGAACAGTATATCGACATAACCTGAAAGGCCGCTCAGCAAGGAAGAAGCCACAGTTCCAAAAAAAAGCCAGACTACGGTATGCAACTGCACATGGGGACAAAGATCATACTTTTTGTAGAAATGTCCTCTGGTCTGATGAAGCAAAAATAAAATTGTTTGGCCATAATGACCATCGTTATGTTTGGAGGAAAAAGGCGGAGGCTTGCAAGCCGAAGAACACCATCCCAACCATGAAGCACGGGGGTGGCAGCATCATGTTGTGGGGGTGCTTTGCTGCAGGAGGTACTGGTGCACTTCACAAAATAGATGGCATCATGAGGCAGGAAAATTATGTGGATATATTGAAGCAACATCTCAAGACATCAGTCAGGAAGTTAAAGCTTGGTCGCAAATGGGTCTTCCAAATGGACAATGACCCCAAGCATACTTCCAAAGTTGTGGCAAAATGGCTTAAGGACAACAAAGTCAAGGTATTGGAGTGGTCATCACAAAGCCCTGACCTCAACCCGATAGACAATCTGTGGGTAGAACTGAAAAAGCTTGTGTGGGCAAGAAGGCCTACAAACCTGACTCAGTTACACCAGCTCTGTCAGAAGAAATGGGCCAAAATTCATCCAATTTATTGTCGGAAGCTTTTGGAAGGCTACCCAAAATGTTTGACCCAAGTTAAACAATTTAAAGGCAATGCTCCCAAATACTAATTGAGTGTATGTAAACTTCTGACCCACTGGGAATGTGATGAAAGAAATAAAAGCTGAAAGAAATAATTATCTCTACTATTATTCTGACATTTCACATTCTTAAAATAAAAGTGGTGATCCTAACAGACCTAAACATGGAATTTTTACTAGGATTAAAAGTCAGGAATTGTGAAAAACTGAGTTTAAATGTATTTGGCTAAGGTTTATGTAAACTTCCGACTTCAACTGTATGTAAGCAGACCCGTACTGGTGATATGTAGTGCAGTTTTGCAGAGTGCAGCACAGCCCTTCTAGGAGAGGAGAGGATGTGTCTGGGGTCATTCTGTAGGCTACTGTTACATCTAACTTCCTGTGTACGTGATGACTCCTCTACCGCATTACGTGCATAACACCAATCCTTCTGGGGAATAGCATCAATACCTCCTTTTATGTTCTGAGACAGCGGGCGCATCTCAAATGGCACTCTATCCCCTTTATGCTGCACTCATTTTGACCAGGGCCCATTGGGCTCTATTGCATTGTACAGGGAATAAGGTGCAATTTGGGACGAATCCAGCAATCAATGGTTTTCTCTTCTCCGAGCGGAAGTGTTCCATATTCAGTGGTGGGGTTCATTGTAGGATTCCATCTGTCTCAACGCAGAACAACGTGTGAGCGTATTGTTGTTGTGTCATGGTGCAATGGAAACTCATTAATCAACCAGGGTTTATTGAACCAGATGGAACAAGGCAGGTGGTTTTACGCTCAACTTGGCCTCATTCAGATCCCATGTAATGACAAGTGTAACTTGTGGGAAAAAATACACTTTGCCAAAAGCAAATATCCATCTCTGGCTAGGGTTATTTTCTATTATCTTCTTTATTCTTCAAGATAATGGAAAAGAAGAACAATTTGTCTGAATCTAACAGATAATTAGAGAATATGGACAACACATTCTCTGCGTGATTCACTTCAAATTCCATAAAACACAGCTTGCACCAGTCTGCAAATTTCTGATGGCAATAATGCGCCTCCAGTGTTTTCCTCCACCCTGCTGCCATTGTGTGGGTTCTCTTTAGTCTACCTAAGAGTAGGCACTGCTGTCAATCAACTCTCTAATTTGTGCAGACTTGTCTGACTGTCAGTGTGTTGGCCTGTAGAGTGTGGACCTAGCTAGACACTCAAGGTTCAGGCGGAGAAGGAAAAAAGCGCTTTAGACCTTGTTTCAAATAGTACTTTAAATCCTTCAAATACCTTTGAGCACCTAGAGTGCCAGAATGGGTGGGGTTTGAGACTATTCCCCTCAGGGCCGGCTCCAGTCATAACCAACATAAGCGGTCACTTATGCCCCCGGCCGATAAGGGGACCCTAACCCCTCCCCCCATAAATATCTGGAACTCATATAACTTACTGTTGAGAGTTAGAATAGTAGAATACACATGTGCATTAGCAGATTTTCTCTTATTTTTCTCAGTCAATGATAGTTCATCAATTAGCCAAGTCAGCAAACCATTTTTAGATTGGTAAGTTAGTCTAGCCAGTTATCTACACTTGTAGTAATCACGGCCGAATACCGACTGGGCACACAGGGCACATGCCCAGGGCCCATGACCTCCAGAGGATCTCCATTGACTTTGTTAGTCACTCTCACTCATACATGTATATCATTAACATGACATAAGTCATGGCAAAATGTGTGGAATTACAGGAAATTAGCTTTAACCCCCTACAGTCAACTTGCGGAAATCCAATTAGCACGGTAAAGAAATCTGTCTGTTTAAGATACAGTGCACAGCATCCGCCAATGTCGCACTTCCGCATCTACAGTGAAAAGTGGCAGAGTAGTGTTTGTCAGGTCATGAGACGTCCTGAAAATCGTTCTTCTCACTAAATCGTCTGTAGCGTCCGAACAGTTTGGCCTACAATCTATGGAAAGATGAGACTCTCACAAACACAATGGTGTTCTCTGTTTTGCTCTAAGACCCCACAAGTGTCTTGGGAGTTGTCTGAAGTCGGTACAGCCAATCTGCCAACTTCTGTCTGTAACGTCTGAACAGTTTGAGCTACACACGTATATGACCCCTCTATGGGAAGGTGAGACTCTCACGAACACATACACGTCGGTTGCTCTAGGATGCACACAATCCTCATCAGACTCGTCTGAAGGTGCCCCCGGTACCAGATAAAAACATTTCTGGAAGTATATCTGGAGATACTTTAGTGACAAAAATAATGGGTAAAATACATACAAAAAGAAATATAATGAAATATATAATAAAACTCTTGTCTCATCACTGCAACTCCCCAATGGGCTCAGGAGAGGTGAAGTGAGAGGCGCCTAACCGCGCAACTTAACACCCGCCAGCTTAACCCGGAAGCCAGACGCACCAATGTGTCGGAGGAAACACTGTTCAACTGGCGACAGGAGTCAGCCCGCAGGCACTGGGCCTGCCACAAGGAGCTGCTAGAGAGTGATGAGCCAAGTAAATCCCCACCGGCCAAACCCTCCCCTGACCCGGATGATGCTGGGCCAATTGTGCGCCGTCCTATGGTACTCTCGGCCACGGCCGGTTGTGGCACAGCCCTGGAATGAAGCCGGGTCTGTAGTAACACCTCTAGCACTGTGATGCTGTGCCTTTACACCGCTGTGCCACTTGTGAGGCCGAATGATCTTTCTTTCATATAGTATATCTATCAGATATAGGACAGTCACTTCAGAACAAACTTCCTTTAGATTTTGGGGGGGACTATCTGTTGTTCCATGTAGTGAGTCCGTTATTCAATGCCTTTGTATGGGCTAATAGCAGTAATGACTGTTGTTCCGTGTAGTGAGTCTGTTATTCAATGCCTTTGTATGGGCTAATAGCAGTAATGCCTATCTGTTGTTCCATGTAGTGAGTCTGTTATTCAATGCATTTGTATGGGCTAATAGCAGTAATGACTGTTGTTCCATGTAGTGAGTCTGTTATTCAATGCATTTGTATGGGCTAATAGCAGTAATGACTGTTGTTCCATGTAGTGAGTCTGTTATTCAATGCATTTGTATGGGCTAATAGCAATAATGCCAAAGTCAATGCTTCATGAAATATATATATTTCTTATGTATACTTCAAGGGGTCTTAAAATTCAAAATAAAATAGCTAAATGATCCGAAAACAATTCCTTATGCTAGCTTTTTTTAAGCTCTAGATATTTTACTGGATGTGTCTCAATCCAACAATGTCACACTTCCGAATCTGCGGTGAAAGGTGGCAGAGCTAGAGCAGTGTTTGTCAGACCATGAGATTTCCCAAAAACCGGTCTTCTCACTAAATCATCTATAGCGTCCGAATGGTTTGGCCCACAATCTATGGAGAGATGAAACTCTCACAAACACAATGGTGATCTCTGTTTTGTTCTAAAACCTCCACACGCGTCTTGGGACTCGTCTGTTTCTAGTTTGTAAAAAAAAATCATGTTTTACCACGAGCCCGTTCTCCCCAATTTAGGTACCACCAACCTCCTGTGACAGAACTCTGCCTACCCAGCAGGCCCAGAGAGCAAATAAAGTGCACCTACATATAAGCCTACCGCTGGACAATCAGATAACTCAGATCACCGTGTCTGAATCATAGACTGTAAAAAGAAAAGTTGAACGCACAGCAAAGTTGATACCCTGAGATTTCAAACATTTTAAAACTATGATTAGAGAGTCTCGCCGAATACAGAAAAGAAGACTGTGTCACTCTTTTCTCAGCGGAGGGACGGTGAGTCGCTGCTCCCTCCCTCCCCTCAGACTGACCATCAGATGCAGGCCATCAGTCCAGTAGATAAAAAAAGTCAAGCTAATTATTATGCTCACTCAGCTGTGCCTCACAAGTAATACAACAAATGATCTATTACCAGTGTGATTATACACCTTTTTTTATTTTTTATGTATCATTTCAAAATGGTCTGAGAAGAACAACATTGGCAGGGCAATTCAAGCATAGCCAATATGCAGTGATAATGAATTGGGTCTATAGCCTACTGCACAAACCTCATTCCTACAGCACTGTTTTCAATTGGTTAATGTTGCATAAGCATGTTTTTTGGTTGTTTTTTTTGTTGTATCTCAGCGGTAGATCTCAGCTTGCATTTTGATCTTGACTCAGAAAAGGTTGGTGACCAATACTGTAGAGGGTAAAAATAATAGAATTGCAGGAAAGCAGCTTTAAAACTGCAAAACTATATATATATATATATATATATATATATATATATATATATATATATGCCCCATGGCAAAATGAGTAGAATTGCATGAAATTTGTTATAACACTTTTACTTTTCTCTCCGTGGAAAAATGTGTAGAACTGCAGAAAACGTGCTTAAAAGTACAACATTTTCTCTACGACGCATGGCAAAATGTGTAGAATTGCAGGAATTTTTCTCTCTGCCCACAAAGAGGCAGGCCATAGAAATTGCCCTTTTAGTGAGGGCTCCCAACCAAATCTTGGTTAGGAACCCCAAAAGTCTAGAGCCGGCCCTGATTCCCTTGGTTCCATTGCATCAGGAAAGCTCAATCAAGTACAACTAAAGTATTAAAATACTATTTGAACCCAAGTGTGCATGGTCTCAGACCCATGTGTGGAGTCTCTTTCTCTCATCACTTGTCCCCCTGTAGTTAACTTTCCCCTCACAATGAGACCAGATGAGTGGGTGGTTTAGTTTGTGCATTTAAATAAGGACCTTAATGGCCTGCCAGAGTACCAGCTGAGAGATGTGTCTCAAATGACACTCTATTCCCTTTATAGTGCACTACTTTGACCAGGGCCCAGCCAGCTAGGGGCCAACACTAATCAACATAAATAACAGATTAGTGTCTTTTCTTTCACAGATTAAACATTACCTTTCTCCACCGCTCTAAATGAATCTGCCTGCCTCTGATGAAATATGGTGCTTCCCCACGTGTAGCAACTGGTGTGAAGTTGGTGCGCCTCTACCGTTTGATGACAAGTAGCAAAAGGGTCTCATTTTGGGGTTAGAGGGTGCTGTAAAGTTACATTTCTTTCTACTATTTTTCATTAAACATAGGCACGTATCTAAGCATTAGCCTATTCTAATGTTTCCTAACTTTAATAATTGCCTAAGTATGTAATGAACATGATGGGAGACAGAGAGCTGGTTTCAAGCGCAGGGCGAAGCAGGTGTTTATTTGTAAAGGACCACAGGAGGAGGCAGGTAGCTGGGTCCAGGGGCAGGAAAAAGGTCATACACAGGGGGTCCAACAAGGCAACAGTACAGGCAGGGAAAAGGCTAGTAATGTCGTTCCAGATGATCAGGCAATAGGTTGATAACAGGAAATCCGATTACAGGCATGGAACAGGTTAAAGGTGTCATTAATGAGGCAGGCCAAAACGATCACGCACGGGAGAATCAATTTACGAGGAAAAACAAAGCCCCATACAGAAGCGTGTCACAAAACAAACAATACCTCACAAAGACGGGGTGCAAAGAACTGAACTAAATAGTGTGTGATAATGACATACAGGTGTGTGAACAGGTGATCAGAATTCAGGTGACTGGGATCTGGAGAGTGAGCTGCGTTCAGGGGATCCATGTGTTTGAGAATATGAGCTGGAACGTGGGCTGGAAAGTGAGCTGCGTTCAGGGGATCTACTTGTTTGAGAGTGTGAGTTGGAAGCAGACGTTACAAAGTATCAAGACCAAAGAGAGGGCTGCACCTCTGAAAAAAAATAGTAAAAGTCATGCTTATGGTGATGAAATGCTTTCTTCCTTGAAATAAAAATGTTTGGCAACAGAGATCACCGAGAACTTGAAGAAGACCCTCAAGAGAAGTAGTGAATCATGTCAAGTCCCACTCCAGTGTTTTCCCACACATCTCACTGTGGTGCCAGGAGCCAGCAGACCCAGTATTACCAGCCTGCTCCCTAGTGTGCGCTGGACTGTAGCGACCCTCCACGGCTAAGGGAGCTGGACCCAGCCAGTCTGTCTGAGAGCCCTGTGATGTGCTCAGGGAGGCAGGGAGGGGATGTTGATGATGGATACATGCTGTACTAAAAACACAATAAACGTGCCCACAGGCCTTGTGTGAAAAATGGAGAGATATTTCAGAGAGATAGAGGCGGAGAGAAAAAGCCTTTGCCCTTGAGGCATTTGTCTTTTTTTCATGCAGGGACCAACGTCACCAGTTTTCCATCGTCGCCAGCAATAGCTTATGTATGCGTGTGAGCCTGGGGAAGGGTTCTGTAGCCTTCCAATCCCTCTGTTCTCCCTTCTTCACATGCAAATTGTATTTTTTCACCTCACGGAGAAAGGAAAGGAAGGACTGACAATGGATAGAGTAGAATATACAGGCAGTGTTTGTTTGTCGTCTCACACACAATGACATTTCTGCTCATCTCAGGGCCCGCAGGCAGACTTAAAGGTTAACTTCAGACGAGTAGCACTGGCAGTGCGGCAGATTGGACATGGCATTTCTCACAGGAGGCCGAGTTCCAACTCTGTCTCCTCAGATGTCAGTCTTCACTCCTAGTGGCCGTAAAGCGCTACTGCAGTCTCTGTCTGAGTGAAGGTCGGGGGAAAGGCAATTAGTGTGGGAAACTTCATTACATTATTGATTATTTTGACGAGGATCTTCAAACGCGTCAATTTGAAGTCTAATAAGAGGATAAAAATGGACTGCCTGCTGCAGCACTAAAACATGTGGGAGAGCAATAACAGAGAAAAATCACTATGCTGGACTTTGACACTTTCACAGTATTTAGATCTACTGTTCATAATTTCACCAAGCAACGTGCCTATCTGCTGTTTTGAACATATAATTAACATTTTGTTGTCACATATTTTCTCATATTTGTCTTTCATCATATCAACACATTTCCATTTTGGAAAATAAATGTCATGTTGCAAAACATTCTGCTGAAACAGTCCAGAATCTGGGGACAGATAGTTATAACACTGTTTCTGAAGGGGTGCTAGGGATCATTTTGCAATACAAAACTCATTCAACAAAGTTTTTTCCAATTCAATAACATGTCCCAGCCAAACAATGAGAAGTGCTGGATTGGGACGTACACCGTACGAATATCACTGTTTAGGTCCTAATGACAAGATCTCACATCAAGAAAAAGTAAACTGACACTCTCCCCATTAAAAGTGAACTTTGACTCATCGTTACGTTTCAATATGCTCGTCCATGACTGTGTTTGAACTCTTTAGCACTCTGGGCTGGTGCAGCAGTTGAGATAACGTGAGAAGCCTGGAGCCACAGCCCTCTGCTCAGACTGACTGATATGTCTTAGAGCTCTGTTGCGCTGGTTTATTCATCCATCTAAGTTCCCCAAAGTGGCTTCGACTCGGACATGTCAAAGTGCATCAACTAGTGTCAACAAAAAAAAAAAAAATCAAATGGAAGTCTGGTGTCTGATGCGTGCAGTCTGGTATTACAGAGTATACCTTTTTTTTCGGTCTTTACATTTCTGAGTCAGGACTACAATTCAGGCCTCTGTGTAGGTCAAGTGCATATTGAAAGTGTAATGATACATTATTTTATTTGTTTAAATATGAGTCATTAGATCGTCTGCTCTGCTGATGGTTATCGAGTAGGTCCTTGATCTATACATGATCATTATAATCATCACTGCACCATTTGCAGTTTAACTACAGAGAAGTACCAGTTATTTTGGTGAGAGGTAACACATTACACTCCAACACATCTGCTCTGTCGGAGTGTTAATTTATGGAGTGTAACTGGGTAAGAACAAGTCTCTATTATTGCCAAGAACAAGGACTCCTGACACTCCTGGCACCAAGTTAATGATGTCTTTTCTATGAGTCCAGATGGCGGCTAAAGACTCCCATAATAAAACAATAGCTTTAATCGCAGCACCGTCATTCAGAATGAGGTTAATCAGTCTGTTTGGGGTAGTGAAATAAAATACTGTTTGTCTGTGAGCGGCCCTGAACCAGAGCTTAAAGTCGATACAATAACCAGGCATTCAGGATTGGACCGGTCGGTTTGTTTACGGTACTGAAATAATGGAACTTGTGCAGTCTATGTGTGGTCCTGAACCCTAGCTTGAAACTACAATCCTTAATTGGTACATCCATTATTGGATTTATATACTGACTATACAAAACATTATACAAAACATCAGCCCATCACATAGACTGACCAGGTAAAAGCTATGATCCCTTATTGATGTTAAATCCCCTTCAGTCAGAGTAGATGAAGGGGAAGAGAAAAGTTAAAGAAGGATTTTTAAGCCTTGAGACAATTGAGACATGGATTGTGTATGTGTGCCATTCAGAGGGTGAATGGGCAAGACAACATATTTAAGTGCCTTTGACAGGGGTATGGTAGAAGGTGCTAGGTGCACCGGTTTGAGTGTGTCAAGAACTGCAACGCTGCTGTGTTTTTCACCCTCTAGTTTCCAATTTGTATCAATAACGGTCCACTATCCAAAGGACATCAAGCCAACTTGACACAAGCAGCATACCACCCTGCATCCCACTGCTGGCTTATCTCTCAAGCTAAGTAGGGTTGGTCCCTGAATGGGAGACCATATGCTATTGGAGGGCCAGTAGGAGGCACTCTTTCCCCCAATCTAAAAAAAGTTCCCATGGCACTTACCGTAGGGGTGAGTGTTAACCCTGGTGTCCTGGCTAAATTCTCAATTTGGCCCTCATGGCCAACAAATAATCCCCAGCTTCCAATTGCCTTATTCCTCTCCCCTGTCACTATAGAGCCCCACAGTGAAGTGTTATAAAACCTAGTGGTCAAACAGGGAAATGGTTCCAATTGTTTTTACACCATTCTTTTTTCCCCATAGGGCATTTTAGAAGCACTTAAAATAAGGGCTGTATTTTGTGTAGAGAGTGGAGGAAAAGTACCCAATTGTTATACTTGAGTAAAAGTTAAAAATACCTTAATAGAAAATTACTCAAGTAAAAGTAAGTCACCCAGTAAAATACTACCTGAGTAAAAGTCTAAAAGTATTTGGTATTAAATATACTTTTGTATCAAAAGTAAAGTATGAATCATTTCACATTCATTATATTAAGCAAAACTGACGCCACAATCTTCTTGTATTTTTTTACATTTACGGATAGCCAGGGGCACACACCCACACTCAGACATAATTTACAAACAAAGCATTTGTGTTTAGTGATTCTGCCAGATAAGAGGCGGAAGGGATGACCAGGGATGTTCTCTTGATGTGTGTGAATTGGACCATTTTCCAGTCCTGTTAATAAGCATTCGAAATGTAACGAGTACTTTTGGGTGTCAGGGAAAATGTATGGAGTAAAAAGTACATTCTTTTGATTAGAAATGTAGTGGAGTCAAAGTAAAAGTTGTCAAAAATATAAATAGTAAAGTACAGATAACGACTTAAGCAGTACTTTAAAGTATTTTTACTCTAGTACTTTACACCACTGCGTGGAGGCTTACCCTGGTGTGAAGTTCTGATAACATGTATACCTTTTTCGTACAAGGTGACTTATACATTTACTCTCAAATTTGAAAATGCTAATTAGCATCAAAGTACACATCATGCAAGACTACAAATCCCTGCAGGCTCCTGCACGTCATCTCTAGCTGACACCTTTGCTAACAGGTGTTGTGTCAATACAAAATGTATCCATTTAAAGAAACGCTGCCAATTTATTCATGACTACATTTAGCTAACATTAGATAGTTCATCTAGAGATTCTTACCATTGGCTCGATTCAGCAGTCTCATCCAGATCATCATGGCATTTGTAGTTCTTTAGTTCTTTAGCAGCTATTTAAGATTTCATTTTGGTGGAGTAAATATAGGCAAATATATTTCTAAAAGTCACCTTGTCCTAGAGAGATTTCCACAGTTATCAAAACACCATGCCAGGGTAAGCCTACATGAAACACGGCATCATTAACTATAATCCCCTATGGAAAAAATGTATGGTGTATAAACAATTGGAATCATTTCCTTGTTTGACCACTAGTTTTTATTGGTATCATGATTCATACTGTGGTACTCTATACCCCAGACCGTTGCCGTAAATGAGAACGTGTTCTTAGTCAACTTACCTGGTAAAATAAGGGATACATTGTTTTTGTAATAATTGGAGTTAACATCCCTGTTGAATGCTTTTAACACCTTGTAGAGTCCATGCACCAATGAATTGAGGCTGTTCTGCGGTTCGATAGGCGGTGCAACTCAATATTTGGAAGGTGTTCCTAATGTTTTTACACTCAGTGTATATTAATGAAAAACAGTGGGGTCCGGAATTATTGCATCCCTTGATAAAAATAAGTAAACAAATACTATATAAATTAAATAATACAACTACTATGGTTTATTTTATGCTCCAAATTTGTTTTACAAATATATATTTTGTAATATAATATAAGTGCTCTGATACGATATTTTGTAAAACAATGAATGTGAACAACATATCTGCAATATATGTGTGTTAGCTAGCTAGCCAGTTTTAGAGAAATGATTCCATAACTTGTTCAAGTTAACTGTCAACATGCCAAAATTCCATTCAAACACTGCAATCAATCCACAGCAATACACTGGCTGAAATCAGTTGATGATAGGACTGAAATCAGTTGATAGACAAGTTGTAAATGCAACAAGTACTGACATTGTATCATATAATAGCACTTACAGCTTTCCAAGAAAACAAAATCTGATAAATGTATGGTATGTTTACATATATATATGTTTTTTAAATTTTAACTAGGCAAGTCAATTAAGAACAAATTTTTATTTACAATGACAGCCTACCGAAGAACAGTGGGTTAACTGCCTTGTTCAGGGGCAGAACGGCAGATGTTTACCTTGTCAGCTTGGGGATTCAATCCAGCAACCTTTCGGTTACTGCCCAAACGCTTTAACCACTAGGCTACCTGCCGCCCCATTTTAAATAATAATTCTACAGGAAAGTGTTGTAAAACCAGCATAAACTGAGTTGTAATTATATTACTGTCACGCCCTGGTCTGTTTCACCTGTTACACTTGCCTTTAAGTTTACCCTATACTGCCATTCATTCAAATTCAACTGGGATTTCTCCCTGACCAAGATGGTTGCCATTTTTTGCCCCATTATGGAACTTTGAGGGTTGACATATCCCTTCTAGTAATTTAATAGGATCTCTCTGATAACTACACTGCGACTTTTTCGAAAATGTTTTATAAGATTGGAGAACAGATTGGGAGGGATCTTAGAAACTTCCTCCATACAGAATCTTTCCAGATCCTTTGTCTATGCTTATGGACTGCCCTCTTCAGTCAAACCAAAGGATTTCAATGTGATTCAAGTAGTGATGTGTGCTTAGGTTGGTGGCTGGGTAGGCACTGGCTCTCAAAGCCAGATTTACTCACAAATAAACCTTACAACAAAATAAACCATACAACAGAGACAGTGCATGACCAAAAGTATATGGTCACTTGCTCGTCAAACATCTCATTCCAAAATCTTGGTCATTAATATGGAGTTGGTCCTCCCTTTGCTGCTGTAACAGCCTCCACTCTTCTGGGAAGGCTTTCCAATAGATGTTGGAACATTGCTGCGGCGACTTGCTTCCAATCAGCCACGAGCAATTGTGAGGTCGGGCACTGACGTTGAGGCCTGGCTCGCAGTCGGCGTTCCAGTTCATCCCAAAGGTGTTCGATGGGGTTGAAGTTAGGGCTCTGTGCAGGCCAGTCAAGTTCTTCCACACCGATTTTGACAAACCATTTCTGTATGGAACTCTTTGTGCATGGGGGCATTGTCATGCTGAAACAGGAAAAGGCCTTTCCCAAACTGTAGCCACAATATTTGAATCACGGAATCGTCTAGAATCTTATTGTATCCTGTTGCGCTACGATTTCCCTTCACTGGAACTAAGGGGCCAACCCGAACCATGAGAAACAGCCCCAGACCAATATTCTTCCTCCACCAAACTTTACAGTTGGCACCATGGTAGAGTTCTTCTGGCATCCGCCAAACCCAGATTTGTCTGTCGGACTGCCAGGGGGTGAAGCATGATAACTCCAGAGAACATGTTCCACTGCTCCAGAGTTCAATGGCGGCGAGCTTTACACCACTCTTTACACCACTCGGCCATGGGAACACATTTCATGAAGCTCCAGACGAACAGTTCTTGTGCTGTGTTTGCTTCCAGAGGCAGTTTGGAACTTGGTGTTGCAACCGAGAACAGACCATTTTTTTGTGCTTCAGCTCTCGCCGGTCCCGTTCTGTGAGCTTGTGTGGCCTACCACTTCGCGGCTGAGCCATTGTTGCTCCTAGATGTTTCCACTTCCCAATAACAGTACTTACAGCTGACAGGGGCAGTGGGAGACGCATCTCCAAGACCTCCTTTGGTTCCATTTTCACACTGACACAAAAAGTCACACACAAACAGTAGCTGGTAGCACAGTTGTCCCGCGCAGCACACATGTAGGCAGCTCCATCCATTAGGGCATCCAGCCGGTCAGAGTCCAGAATCCTACCGCATGAGTGTGCCCCCATGCAGCCACACAGGTAAAATCCCTGTTGTTAGTCGCAGCCATCTTGTAGAAGCCAAGGCTCAGGCCAGCATTGAGTGGTGGGAGAAGCCCCATTCCCATCACGTCCACGAAGCGAAAGTACATCATAGAGATTTGTCTGGATAGAAGGTTTTAATTGGTAATGACATTTCAGACAAGTGGACAGTCCAGTACGTACTCTTGGCCGACCTGACAGCTAGCAGTGAGGGAGATTGTGGTTGCACTTCATGAATAAAGTCACGCCTTGTTGAGCTCCTGTCTGCCGCCTCTGTCTGGTCTTAACTTTCATTATAGTTGACGATCCACTCTTCGAACCCTACAAACCACTCTGCTAACACAAGGGTGTCTCTGAGGGAGTGCCATATGCAAAAAATACATTTCCATTTCACCACAAACTGTGTAGGTTACACACTTGTACATGTGTGAAACAGGACAAATCTAAGCACCCCCTATTTGACCTTTGAAAAGGAAAATTACATTATTCCAACTTTGACTTTTTTGTTGCGGTCCAGTATTGTTTTTTCTAGCTAGCTAGCTCTGACCAGTTCAAGGGATGCGAGCCCTAAATTATGTAGACACACTTACCCCAGGTTTACCCACATAACATGTTTAGGCTCCATGCAATGAATTTAACTACTTCAAGCCAGGCAAAGCAGCGACACCTGCGCTGACCCTGTCCATTAACAGTGACTGGAGTCAGGAACTATTTGAATGGATGAATAAAATGGAAGGCTTTCTAAAGTCTTCGAACGCCAAGTTAATGAACAGATCTGTCATGTATTGTCATGTTGTGTGTTTCTGTCCTTTCCCTTCACCCTGTCTCCCTCTGCTGGTCGTTGTTAGGTTACCTTTTCTCCCCCTCTTTTCCCCAGCTGTGCCTTGTCTCCTCCTAACTACCCATTCACCCCGTTTCCCACCTGTTCCCTTTTTCCCTCTGATTAGGTCCCTATATCTCTCTCTGTTTTTGTTCCTGTCCTTGTCGGATTCTTGTTTGTTGTGTTTCATGCCTGAACCAGACTATCGTCCTGTTTGCTGTAACCTTGTCCTGTCCTGTCGGAATCTGCCGGTCTATCTGAGCCTACCTACGTTTGGTTATTAAAGAAGCTCTGTTTAAGTTAGTTCGCGTTTGGGTCCTCATTCACTCACCGTAACAGAAGAATCCGACCAAGAATGGACCCAGCGACTTCGGATCCTCTCCACTCAGCCGTCGAGATCCAGGGAGCGATGCTAGGCAGACACGAGCAGGAATTGTCTGCTGCTCGACATGCCGTTGAGACCCTGGCCACCCAAGTCTCCAACCTCACAGAACAGGTTCACCATCTCCGCCTCGATCCACCGGCCACTTCCAGGGCTTTCGAATCTCCGGAGCCCAGAATCAATAACCCGCCGTGTTACTCTGGGGAGCCCACTGAATGCCGCTCGTTCCTCACCCAGTGTGATATTGTGTTTTCTCTCCAGCCCAACACTTACGCCAGGAGCACTGCTCGTGTCGCCTACGTCATATCTCTCCTTACTGGACGGGCTCGTGAGTGGGGCACGGCAATCTGGGAGGCAAGGGCTGAGTGTACTAACCAGTATCAGGACTTTAAGGAGGAGATGATACGGGTTTTTGATCGATCTGTTTTTGGGGAGGAGGCTTCCAGGGCCCTGTCTTCCCTATGTCAAGGCAATCGATCCATAACTGACTACTCTATTGAGTTTCGCACTCTTGCTGCCTCCAGTGGCTGGAACGAGCCGGCTTTGCTCTCTCGTCTTCTGGAGGGTCTCCGCGCAGAGGTAAAGGATGAGATTCTCTCCCGGGAGGTTCCTTCCAGCGTGGATTCCTTGATTGAACTCGCTATTCGCATTGAGCGACGGGTTGATCTTCGTCACCGAGCTCGTGGAAAGGAGCTCGCGTTCTCCGTTGCCCCCCTCTCCGCATCACTACCATCTTCCTCTGCCGGCTCGGGAGCTGAGCCTATGCAGCTGGGAGGTATCCGCATCTCGACTAAGGAGAGGGAACGGAGAATCACCAACCGCCTCTGTCTCTATTGCGGTTCTGCTGGCCATTTTGTCACTTCATGTCCAGTAAAAGCCAGAGCTCATCAGTAAGCGGAGGGCTACTGGTGAGCGCTACTACTCCTGTCTCTCCTTCAAGATCCTGCACTACCTTGTCGGTCCATCTACGCTGGACCGGTTCGTCAGCTTCCTGCAGTGCCTTAATAGACTCTGGGGCCGAGGGCTGTTTTATGGACGAGACCTGGGCTCGGGAACATGACATTCCTCTCAGACAGTTAAGGGAGTCCACGGCCTTGTTCGCCCTGGATGGTAGTCCTCTCCCCAGGATTCAGCGTGAGACGCTACCTTTAACCCTCACTGTTTCTGGTAATCATAGCGAAACCATTTCTTTTTTGATTTTTCGTTCACCTTTTACACCTGTTGTTTTGGGCCATCCCTGGCTAGTTTGTCATAATCCTTCCATTAATTGGTCTAGTAATTCTATCCTCTCCTGGAACGTCTCTTGTCATGTGAAATGTTTAATGTCTGCTATCCCTCCTGTTTCCTCTGTCTCTTCTTCACAGGAGGAGCCTGGTGATTTGACAGGGGTGCCGGAGGAATATCACGATCTGCGCACGGTGTTCAGTCGGTCCAAGGCCACCTCTCTTCCTCCACACCGGTCGTATGATTGTAGTATTGATCTCCTTCCGGGAACCACTCCCCCCTGGGGTAGACTATACTCTCTGTCGGCTCCCGAACGTAAGGCTCTCGAGGATTATTTGTCTGTAGCTCTTGACGCCGGTACCATAGTCCCCTCCTCCTCTCCCGCCGGAGCGGGGTTTTTTTTTGTCAAGAAGAAGGACGGGTCTCTGCGCCCCTGCATAGATTATCGAGGGCTGAATGACATAACAGTTAAGAATCGTTATCCGCTTCCTCTTATGTCCTCAGCCTTCGAGATCCTGCAGGGAGCCAGGTTTTTCACTAAGTTGGACCTTCGTAACGCTTACCATCTCGTGCGCATCAGGGAGGGGGACGAGTGGAAGACGGCGTTTAACACTCCGTTAGGGCACTTTGAATACCGGGTTCTTCCTTTCGGCCTCGCTAACGCTCCAGCTGTCTTTCAGGCATTAGTCAATGATGTCCTGAGAGACATGCTGAACATCTTTGTTTTCGTTTACCTTGACGATATCCTGATTTTTTCACCGTCACTCCAGATTCATCTTCAGCACGTTCGACGTGTCCTCCAGCGCCTTTTAGAGAATTGTCTTTTTGTGAAGGCTGAGAAGTGCACTTTTCATGCCTCCTCCGTCACATTTCTCGGTTCTGTTATTTCCGCTGAAGGCATTAAGATGGATCCCGCTAAGGTTCAAGCTGTCATTGATTGGCCCGCCCCTAAGTCACGCGTCGAGCTGCAGCGCTTTCTCGGCTTCGCGAACTTCTATCGTCGTTTCATCCGTAATTTCGGTCAGGTGGCAGCTCCTCTCACAGCCCTTACTTCTGTCAAGACGTGCTTTAAGTGGTCCGTTTCCGCCCAGGGAGCTTTTGATCTCCTCAAGAATCGTTTTACATCCGCTCCTATCCTTGTTACACCTGACGTCTCTAGACAGTTCGTTGTCGAGGTTGACGCGTCAGAGGTGGGCGTGGGAGCCATTCTTTCTCAGCGCTCCCTCTCTGACGACAAGGTCCACCCATGCGCGTATTTTTCTCATCGCCTGTCCCCGTCGGAACGTAACTATGATGTGGGAAACCGCGAACTGCTCGCCATCCGGTTAGCCCTAGGCGAATGGCGACAGTGGTTGGAGGGGGCGACCGTTCCTTTTGTCGTTTGGACTGACCATAGGAACCTTGAGTACATCCGTTCTGCCAAACGACTTAATGCGCGTCAGGCGCGTTGGGCGCTGTTTTTCGCTCGTTTCGAGTTCGTGATTTCTTATCGTCCGGGCTCTAAGAACACCAAGCCTGATGCTTTATCTCGTCTCTTCAGTTCTTCAGTAGCCTCCACTGACCCCGAGGGGATTCTCCCTGAGGGGCGTGTTGTCGGGTTGACTGTCTGGGGAATTGAGAGGCAGGTAAAGCAAGCGCTCACTCACACTCCGTCGCCGCGCGCTTGTCCTAGGAACCTTCTTTTCGTTCCCGTTCCTACTCGTCTGGCCGTTCTTCAGTGGGCTCACTCTGCCAAGTTAGCCGGCCACCCTGGCGTTCGGGGTACGCTTGCTTCCATTCGCCAGCGTTTTTGGTGGCCCACCCGGGAGCATGACACGCGTCGTTTCGTGGCTGCTTGTTCGGTCTGCGCGCAGACTAAGTCCGGTAACTCCCCTCCTGCCGGCCGTCTCAGGCCGCTTCCCATTCCCTCTCTACCGTGGTCTCACATCGCCTTAGATTTTGTCACCGGACTGCCTTCGTCAGCGGGGAAGACTGTTATTCTTACGGTTGTCGATAGGTTCTCTAAGGCGGCTCATTTCATTCCCCTTGCTAAGCTTCCTTCTGCTAAAGAGACGGCACAAATCATCATCGAGAATGTTTTCAGAATTCATGGCCTTCCGTCAGACGTCGTTTCGGACAGAGGTCCGCAATTCACGTCTCAATTTTGGAGGGAGTTTTGCCGTTTGATTGGGGCTTCCGTCAGTCTCTCTTCCGGCTTTCACCCCCAGTCTAACGGTCAAGCAGAACGGGCCAATCAGACTATTGGTCGCATCTTACGCAGTCTTTCTTTTCGCAACCCTGCGTCTTGGTCAGAACAGCTCCCCTGGGCAGAATACGCCCACAACTCGCTTCCTTCGTCTGCGACCGGGCTATCTCCTTTTCAGAGTAGCCTCGGGTACCAGCCTCCGCTGTTCTCATCTCAGTTCGCCGAGTCCAGCGTCCCCTCCGCTCAGGCTTTTGTCCAACGTTGCGAGCGCACCTGGAAGAGGGTCAGGTCTGCACTTTGCCGTTATAGGACGCAGACTGTGAGGGCTGCTAATAAGCGTAGAACTAAGAGTCCTAGATATTGTCGCGGTCAGAGAGTTTGGCTCTCCACTCAGAACCTTCCCCTTAAGACGGCTTTTCGCAAGTTGACCCCGCGGTTCTTTGGTCCGTTCCGTATTTCTCGGGTCATTAATCCTGTCGCAGTTCGACTTCTTCTTCCGCGATACCTTCGTCGCGTCCACCCGGTCTTCCATGTCTCCTTTATTAAGCCCGTTCTTCGCGCCCCCGCTCGTCTTCCCCCCCCCCCCCCCCCCATCCTTGTCGAGGGCGCACCCATCTACAGGGTCCGCAGGATTTTGGACATGCGTCCTCGGGGCCGTGGTCACCAGTACCTCGTTGATTGGGAGGGGTACGGTCCTGAGGAGAGGAGTTGGGTTCCCTCTCGGGACGTGCTGGACCGTGCGCTGATCGAGGATTTCCTCCGTTGCCGCCAGGTTTCCTCCTCGAGTGCGCCAGGAGGCGCTCGGTGAGTGGGGGGGTACTGTCATGTATTGTCATGTTGTGTGTTTCTGTCCTTTCCCTTCACCCTGTCTCCCTCTGCTGGTCGTTGTTAGGTTACCTTTTCTCCCCCTCTTTTCCCCAGCTGTGCCTTGTCTCCTCCTAACTACCCATTCACCCCGTTTCCCACCTGTTCCCTTTTTCCCTCTGATTAGGTCCCTATATCTCTCTCTGTTTTTGTTCCTGTCCTTGTCGGATTCTTGTTTGTTGTGTTTCATGCCTGAACCAGACTATCGTCCTGTTTGCTGTAACCTTGTCCTGTCCTGTCGGAATCTGCCGGTCTATCTGAGCCTACCTACGTTTGGTTATTAAAGAAGCTCTGTTTAAGTTAGTTCGCGTTTGGGTCCTCATTCACTCACCGTAACAAGATCACTGCCCATTTCAAATCCCACCGTACCTTCTCCGCTGTGCAATCCGGTATCTGAGCTGGTCACGGGTGCACCAAAGCCATGCTCAAGGTACTAAACGATATCATAACTGCCACCGATAAAGTACTGTGCAGCCGTCTTCATCGACCTGGCCAAGGCTTTCGACTCTGTCAATCACTGTATTCTTATCAGCAGACACAACAACTATTTTCTCTGTATATATCAACAATGTCGCTCTTGCTGCGGGTGATTCCCTGATCCACCTCTACGCAGACAACACCATTCTGTATACATCTGGCCCTTCTTTGGACACTGTGTTAACTAACCTCCAAACGAGCTTCAATGCCATACAACACTCCTTCCGTGGCCTCCAGCTGCTCTTAAACGCTAGTAAAACCAAATGCATGCTTTTCAACCATTCGCTGCCCACACCCGCCCGCACGACTAGCATCACTACTCTGGACGGTTCTGACTTAGACTATGTGGACAACTAGAAATACCTAGGTGTCTGGCTAGACTGTAAACTCTCCTTCCAGACTCATATTATACATCTCCAATCCAAAATCAAATCTAGAATCGGCTTCCTATTTCACAACAAAGCCTCCTTCACTCACTCCGCCAAACATACCCTCGTAAAACTGACTGTCCTACCAATCATCGACTTCGGCGATGTCATTTACAAAATAGCTTCCAATACTCTACTCAGCAAACTGGATGCAGTCTATCACAGTGCCATCCGTGCCATCCATCTATCACTCAGTGTTCATTTGCTAAATTGTAATAACTCCGCTACTATGGCCCATTTATTGCCCTACCTCCTCACGCCATTTGCACACACTCTATATAGACTTTCTTTTTTTTCTATTGTGTTATTGACTGTACGCTTGTTTATTCCATGAGTAACTCTGTGTTGTTGTTTGTGTCACACTGGTTTGCTTTATCTTGGCCAGGTCGCAGTTGTAAATGAGAACTTGTTCTCAACTAGCCTACCTGGCTAAATAAATGTGAAATAAATCCAATTTAAAAATACTGAACGATTTCCACTAGATGGTCTAGCTGCAAAGTCAAAATTGGCTATATTGTAAAAATTCATGAAAGCAAAAATGTTAAGGTTAAGGTTAGCAGTGTGGTTAAGGTCAGGGTTACGGTTAGGTTTAGTTTTAAAATAAGATTTTATGATTTTGTGGCTGTGCCAGCTAGTGACCACTCTGCAGAGCTGCCTCCAGAACAAGATTCATGACAAAAAAATGCTAGATTCATGATGAAAAAAATACCCAGTGGAGGCAAAACAGCCCCATAATATTAAAAATTCACCATAATATTTTACAGTAAGGGTGCATGGCCAAAGAGATCTCTTTTCATTTAATCTGACCATATCACCGACTGGAGTTTGCTAAACGGCATTGGCACTTGGATTGAAACTGGTGATTTGGTCTTATGACACAAAAATAGAGGTCTTTGGCCACTCTCACCACCAGTGTGTTTAGCCTTTTGATAAAATAATGCATATCTATTTATGCTAGTGGAATAAGTGGTCTTGTAGGTATTGGTCTTGTAGGTCCTGAGCCATAGCTATGCTCTAATGCGATCCTGGGGGGCCCGGGGCCTTCCAGGGAACTGACAGCTTCACCATAAAATGATGCGGTTGCTCGCTGTATAATGAGCCAACCGATGGGCGCAGGTCAACACCAGGGAGTCAGGCTCTACTCAACATCAATTTGTTAATATGGACAACGTGTCTTTGGTTGCATCTTTGCTCGTCCTTTTTCCTCCCCCTCTCTCTCCGTCTCTCTCTCGCTTCATTCCTTTCCTTTCGCCTCTCCTCCTCCTTTGTTTTTCACGCACTATAATTTTGTCGTGTTATCACCACCAGCAGCAGGAGATGTCAACACACCGCTTTTAATCATTCTCAATCAGAAGGGCCCACGGTTAGCTTGACCCATTCCCTCTCTCTGTGGGGACAGACACACAAAATGAAGAGGAATGGAAACACACATGACCTTTATCAAGGACGGACTGAGAGGCACCGCTGCCGCCAAAGAGAGAGGATGAAGGGAAAGAGGGACGGACCAGCCTGCTAGAAAGCACTTTACGAAAAGAAAACCACTGGTGCGGTTAATCCAGAAAAAGAAGACGAAGGGAGAGAAAAGAGATGAGAAGGGGCCTGAAATCCGACTATGATGACTTTCATATATAGCCCAGCTGGTGGAAGTGCCAGAGCAGAGCCAGCGCAGTGTGTAGTTAGTTATTGGTTAAGGCCTTCTCTCTGCCTAAGATAGAATGCTATTCCAGCTAAAGGGATTTTAACTGAAGAGGAGTGTGTGTGTGTTTATTAGGCCAAAGATTACACTGAATGCTGCTGTCGACAAGAGGATATTAAAGAGGAGAGCAGAGTGTGTTATAGCTGCAGGACCCAGTGTTTAATTACAAAGCAAACAGCCACAGTAAGACTCTTGTACCCTAACTACTCATGTATTTCTTTGTCGCTTGGGCATTTTTATGAGATTCCGAATTCAGCAACTTTGAACAATTAAACAGCCATTATTAAATGTTAAATTGATTCCTCATTTCAATATATGAAAACGAAAAAGGGATTTTCTACCATCCCACTACATTGTTGGATATGGTTTGTCTCGACCACTACTACAGATGCTTTTGATGTTGCGTCACTACAGCAGAAGTGCTGCCTTACTATATCTGGGTCTGTGTCAACAAAGCGTCTCAGAGCAGGAAATTGGTCAATCTGAGAATAGAGACATTTTACTCCTACTCTTATGGGTGAAAAGAAAAGCTATGCATGATAACCTCTTTAGTCATAATATTCCCACCTAGTGGACAGATATTTAGGAGACCTCGTGAGCGGTCCTAACCAGTTAAGAGTTACCAGCAGGTGTCTAGGTAATAGAAAAAGACAATGAGTCAGTGGTTTCTGCACGACATCCAATTGCAACAGTATCTCTTTCGCTTTTGACAAGGATTTCACATGAGGCCCATTTCACATGATATGCCTAAATCCTTATAACCACTTGGCTAATAAATAATCAGGTGTTCTTTTGATTGTTTAATTACCAACATCATGTTATTTTAAAAGTTATCCCTTTGTAGTGCAACATTGTGATGTTGAAAAAACATGCCTAAATTGTGCATGCCTATAAGTTGGGCAACTGAAGGCATCTATAGCGCTTATGTTAAGTTTGATTCTGTTCGATGAAAACGATAGACCTTTATTAAAACGCTGCATACAACATTATTGGCAAGTGACTTGATGCGTACTGTGCCAAAGATATTTGGAGTTGTTAAACAGGATTGACGAGTGTAATATTGAACAAATTTCACTTTTAACAACCATCAGATTTGGTTTTAAAAAAAAGGTTATGGATGCGAACATATTAGGAAATAATTAAGAGTAGGCAAAGTGATCGTGTCAGGTGAAAATGATATCGAACGTTTAACCATTACAACATTTGATGTACAGTCTGAAGCGTGCTATGAAGATCACAGCTATCTCATTGTGTTTGGTTATTCCCCATAATTTGCAACAAAGTTTTGTCATTTTTTATTAAACAACAGTAACATGCAAAACACACACAAAAACAAACAGCCAGAGGGATTACACAAGGAGATAACGAAGATAACAAAATAACAAAAAAAATGTCATTCTCCACATTATATCAAATCAAATACAGACAGGTAGCAAATACATTTCGGAGCTATTCTGTTTTGCACACATTTTCATAATTATAAATATCTTGCCAAATCAGTTTAAAAAACATCTAAAATGGTCTTTCTCTTCATACATTTTGATTTGTGTATGAAAAATGTTCCTAACAAAATAAAGAGATTGATGGCATACTGACGTTCAATTGTGAAATCCGTGTTATCACTATATTTCCTTTGCTGTATCGCAAACCTTTGTGATTACCAGCTGAGATACACTTTTGTGAGTTGATTTTACTCCTGGCTTAGAGTTTGTCTGAGCAGTGTCGTAACATCATCCTAAAACCTAATCTGAGCTAGGAGTTTTTTGTTGTTGTATTAAAACAGGTTTTAACAGGATTCCTAGGACCTTTTCTGGGATGCTTTGTAGATAAGGGCCCAGAAGTGTAGATAGGGGCACATGAAAAACATATACAGCATCACAAGCTGAAGGCCTGCAGGCAAGAATGTAGCAGCACATGTCCACACACACACACACACACACACACACCCACAGTGGTAAACTCGCGGGTAATCTAAGACCGAACACTTGACGTTTGCAGGTAAAATACAATAAACCCAAAACGCACACACCCCTGACACTTTCAAGGTGCTCTGTCTAACAGGGTTATCACAACGAGATTCTAACATAAATATAACCTTCCTCTTATCTCTATCACACCTTTAGCATTTGCATATAGTCATACTCCTGTAGTTGATTATTCCCACTGTTTCACGACCTGAGGAACCCAAAATACTGTTTCTACAGTAACAGAGTGAAGTGTGTGTGTATTCATGTATGTATGCATGCATGTGCAACTGTGCCTATGTGTGTGTGCATGCATGCGAGTGGATACATGTTTGTATGTGTGTGTGTTCACGCTTGGATGTGTCTGATCATGCTTGCATGCATGTGTTCATGCTGTACGTGTGTGTGTGTCTCTCTGGCTCTCTGAGTAGAGTGGGCAGTATCCGTTTTACAGTAAGGCGTTCCAGTAATGAGCGTGGGACAGAGTTATTAGCTGGTTGCTGTAAGTCACTGATCTGAGTGGGAGAGGATTAGTTTCTCTGGCTACAGCTGCATCTCACAGGAGCCAAGTTATACATGGAAAAGGCTAATTTAGTTTAATTCCACGCGAGTTGATGTTACTGAGTTACTGTGGATGTATGTATTCATTTGTGTATGTGTTCTCAAAGCATGCACAGACCAGCTGGCAGGTGTCTTCACAGACATTTTTCATCTCTTCTTGTACCAGTCTGTAATCCCAACATGTTTAACGCTGACCACCATTGATCCTGTTCCCAAGATCTCCAAGGTAACCTGCCTAAATGACTATCGCCCTATAGCACTCACATATGTAATTATGAAAAGCTTTGAAGGGCTGGTCATGACACTATCATCCTAGACCCACTCCATTTCACATACCGTCCCAACATATCCACAGATGACGCAATAGCAATTGCACTTCACACTGCCCTCTCCCACCTAGACAAGAGGGGAAATAACTATGTGAGAATGCTGTTCGTAGACTACAGCTCAGCTCTGTCCCCTCCAAGCTCATCACCAAGCCCAGGACCCTAGGACTGAACACCTCCCTCTGCAACTAGATCCTGTACTCCCTATTGGCCGGCCCAGAGTGATGAGGGTAGAAAATGACACCTCCGCCATGCTGACCCCCAACACGTGGGCCCCTCAGGGATGTGTGCTTAGTCCCCTCCTGTACTTCCTTGTCACCCACATCTGCGGACCACGAATCCAACACCATCATCAAGTTTGCTGACAACACAACAGTAGTAGGCCCGATCACTGACGGTGATGATACAGCCTACAGTGAGGAGGTCAGAGACTTAGCAGTGTGGTGCCAGGATAACAACCTCTCCCTCAATGTCAGCAAGATCAAGGAGCTGGTTGTGGAAAGATGGGAGATCCCGCTCACATCCACATCGACAGGGCTGAAGTCGAGTGGGTCGATAGTTCAAGTTCCTTGGAGTCCACATCACTAAGGACTTAACATAGTCCACACCCTGGAATCCTCAAAAGGTTCCGCACCACTGTGTCACTGCTTGGTATTGTAAATGCACCGCCCGCTACAGAGTGTGGTGCGGACAGCCCAGTACATCACTGGGGCCAAGCTCCCTGCCTCTATATGAGGCGATGTCAGAGGAAAGCACAAACAATCAATCAATCAAATGTATTTATAAATCCCTTCTTACATCAGCTAATGTCACAAAGTACTGTACAGAAACTCAGCCTAAACCCCAAACAGCAAGCAATGCAGGTGTAGAAGCACGGTGGCTAGGAAAAACTCCCTAGAAGGGCCAGAACCTAGGAAGGCCCTTCTGGCTGTGCCGGGTGGAGATTATAACAGAACATGGTCAAGATGCTAGAGGACCATAGATAACCAGCAGGGTCAAATAATAATAATCACAGTGGTTGTAGAGGGTGCAACAGGTCAGCACCTCAGAAGTAAATGTCAGTTGGCTTTTCATAGCCGATCATTAAGAGTATCTCTACCACTCCTACTGCCTCTAGAGAGTTGAAAACAGCAGGTCTGGGACAGGTAGCACGTCTGGTGAACAGGTCAGAACAGTTGAAACTGGAGCAGCAGCACGACCAGGTGGGCTGGGAACAGCAAGGAGACATCAGACCAGGTAGTCCTGAGGCGTGATCCTAGGACTCAGGTCCTCCGAGAGAGAGAAAGAAAGGAAAGAAAGAAAGAAAGAGAGAAAAGAGAGAGAGAATTAGAGAGAGCATACTTAAATTCGCACAGGACACCGGATAAGACAAGAGAAATACTCCAAATATAACAGACAGACCGTAGCCCCCCCGACACAAACTATTGCAGCATAAATACTGGAGGCTGAGAAAGGAGGGGTCGGGAGACACTGTGACCCCGTCCGAAGATACCCCCGGACAGGGCCAAATACCCCCGGACAGGGCCAAATAATTGCCAAAGACTGACCTCTGACCACAGGCTCGTCGGGCTCTCATGCCTCAGCCAGATCGCCAGGCTCCCCTGCCTCAGCCGGTCTGTCAGGTTCCCGCGCATCAGCAAGGGTGACCGGTCCACCCCTGATCCCCGGGATCGTCCCTTTGGTTTGCGTCCTGTGGCTGGGGCCGAACGCACCGGGGAGGGGGTACCATCACGGATGCGCTATCTCCAGCGCTCTAGGTCGCCAAGCTCCCACGTTTCAGCCAGACTGACAGGTTCCCCACGCCTCAGCAGAGGTGACCGGTCCGCTCCATATCCCCAGGATCGTCATTTTGGTCGGCGTCCTGCGGCAGGAGCCGCTCGTCGGGGAGGGGGTACTGTCACGTAAGCTGCTCGTTATGGCGCACACCGGTCACCATCGTTACACGCACCTGCGAGTCATCAGACTCACCTGGACTTCATCACTTCCCTGATTACCTTCCCTATGTATGTCACTCCCTTTGGTTCCTTCCCCAGGCGTTATTGTTTCTGTTCCTGTGTCATGCCTGTGCGTTGTTCGTGTTTCTTATTTTGTATTATGTTGTGTTTATTTATTAAAACACTCACTACCTGAACTTGCTTCCCGACTCTCAGCGCACATCGTTACACAAAGGTGATTCTAACATGTATTGACTCAGGGGTGTGAATACTTACGTAAATTAGATATATCAGTATTTAATTTAAATAAATTAGCAAAAATGTAAGAACATGTTTTCACGTTGTCATTATGGGGTATTGTGTGCAGATGGGTGAGAGAAAAAATATATATTTAATACATGTTGAATTCAGGCTGTAACACAACAAAATGTGGAATAAGTCAAGGGGTATGAATTCTTTCTGAAGGCACTGCCAACGTGACTCTTCTTATCAACTGTATGCAAGAATCTCCTCTGTGTTGTCTTAGGAATTCAGCATTCTCTGTGTTCGTCTTGCCAACCCCCATTGTCTCACCTCTGAGAGGTTACATATTGTAGGTCTGATATCTTATTGGATGTTAACTTTACAGTAATTCTATTGGTCAACAACTCATCCAAACAACTCAGAAGCTTATAAAAGGGTCTTAGATTTCTTGTTCTTTGTCTGCTTTGTTAATGTCAGTATTGCCTTTTAACTGAAGCTTTATGTCTTGTATGTGAATCCATTCATTTTACAATGTAATTAAATACACTTGTAGTTAGGATTCCATCCTTAGACATTTCTTGATTACCTACAAAAAGGGTTCCAAAAGAGTTCTTCGGGCTGTCCCCATAGGAGTACAATTTTTGGTTCCAGGGAGAACCCTTTGGGGAATGATGTAGAACCCTCGGTGGAAAGGGTCCTACATGGAACCCAAAAGGGTTCTACCTGGAACCAAAAAGTGTTCTATAAAGGGTTATCCTATGGGGACAGCCAAATATGATTTACTGTTCTAGATTGCATCTTTTTTTCGAAGAGTGTATTACACTAAGTGAACCATAGTGTTCTTCTATATTGCTAAATCATCGTTATTGAGTCAGATAAACATTTGAATGGGCTAATTACTATGTCTTATTACGAGTCGCATGGGAAGTATTTATAATATCATATATACTGTATATGCACATATCATATTTTACTGCCCACTCCAAGGTCACTGTGTGCAAACACACCATAATATGAAATACATCAGAAATGTTTACAGAGACAAACGTGACTACAGTGTTATTTCATCTGTATAACTGTATCCCATTGTTGTTATGTAAAAACAGCTCACTCCCGCTACAACGTCCCATTATGTAACATGTTGGTGAATCAGGGAGATGACAACACAGAATGCTGTGGACGATAGTCCTGGGAAGTTGAACTGCTCTATTCCTCTCTCTCCTCTTTGCTCTGCTCTCCCTCTGACTCTCTCCTGCACCATACTGTCTCTGCAGCTTCCTGACCTTGCCAATATCTCTTAATGAATGTGAGCCTTTTCACCAAGCTTGACATTATACACCAAGGAGAGAACTGTACAGCACCTGAAGTCTGAAAGAGGCTGTGTGTGTGTGTGTGTGTGTGTGTGTGTGTGTGTGTGTGTGTGTGTGTGTGTGTGTGTGTGTGTGTGTGTGTGTGTGTGTGTGTGTGTGCGTGTGTGCGTGAATGCGTGTGGTGGTGCCACAGAGAAGGTGGATGTGTAAGGGCTGTGTATGTTAGGTTGAGGCAGAGAGCATGTCAGAGAGGTTAGAGAGAGGGAGGAAAAGATGTGTACGAGATAAAGAGTGGAAGACGAGGAACAAGGAGAGAGCGAGATGGAAAATGCTGGGGCACAGCCGAACAGATGTCTCCCTCTTCTTTAAAACTACTGAGGCATCGCAGTCAGGCGAGCACAGCCATCCCAGTCTTTCTTCTGTCCTTTCCTCCATGTTCCATGCTGAGCTCCACCCTCTGAAAATGTATTTCATTCCACCCACCCACTCCCCTCTCCATGAACCAATCCTGACTCGGCTGGATAATGAATTACATAATGCAGCTTTGGATTTCTTCTCCACTTCTGCCTCCAGCTCCAGAGGGTAGGTAGAGAGAAAGAGAGCGAGAGAGAGACTCCCCCATTCTGAGCGAGTCTGATCACTACTCAAACTGCCCTGCAGACGAGCAGCCCCAAGAGGAGAGTCCCCCCCCCCCCACACACACATACACACACCCAGGTCCCACAACTGCACTGTTCCTCCATTGTTGAGAGAGATACATTCACAGAGATAGATAGTGGAGCTCAGTTGAGCTAGTCCACACACTCTAGACAGAATAGACCCACAAAACAGACCAGCACAAAAACACCCGCCCAACAAGACCCGGAGAGCTGAAGGTGGAGAGAGACGGCTGTCTGGGAGAGCAGGCTGCACTCCGGACTGAAGTGAGAGAACTCAAGCGAGAGAGAGAAACACACAGCCCAGCAAACAGTACTGAAGGAGGAGAGAAAGGAACATGGCCCAGCAAACAGTATAGAAGGAGGAGAGAAAGGAACATGGCCCAAGGAACAGCTCTGAAGGAGGAGAGAAAGGAACATGGGCTAGCTAACAGCTCTGAAGGAGGAGAGAAATTAACATGGCCCAGCAAACAGTACTGAAGGAGGAGAGAAAGGAACATGGCTCAGCTAACAGCACTGAAGGAGGGAGAGGAACATGGTTCAGCTGACAGCACTGAAGGAGGGAGAGGAACATGGTTCAGCTAACAGTACTGAAGGAGGGAGAGGAACATGGTTCAGCTAACAGCACTGAAGGAGGGAGAGGAACATGGTTCAGCTAACAGTACTGAAGGAGGGAGAGGAACATGGTTCAGTTAACAGTACTGAAGGAGGAGAGGAACATGACCCAGCTAACAGTACTGAAGGAGGAGAGGAACATGACCCAGCTAACAGTACTGAAGGAGGAGAGGAACATGACCCAGCTAACAGTACTGAAGGAGGAGAGGAACATGACCCAGCTAACAGTACTGAAGGAGGAGAGGAACATGACCCAGCTAACAGTACTGAAGGAGGAGAGGAACATGACCCAGCTAACAGTACTGAAGGAGGAGAGGAACATGACCCAGCTAACAGTACTGAAGGAGGAGAGGAACATGACCCAGCTAACAGTACTGAAGGAGGAGAGGAACATGACCCAGCTAACAGTACTAATGGAAGAGAGGAACATTGCTCAGCTAAGAGTACTGAAGGAGGAGGGAGAGGAACATAGCCCAGCTAATAGTACTGAAGGAGGAGAGAAAGGAACATGGCTCAGCTAACAGCACTGAAGGAGGAGAGAGAGGAACATGTTCCAGCTAACATTACTGAAGGAGGAGAGAGAGGAACATGGCCCAGCTAACAGTACTGAAGGAGGAGGGAGAGGAACATAGCCCAGCTAATAGTACTGAAGGAGGAGAGAAAGGAACATGGCTCAGCTAACAGCACTGAAGGAGGGGAGAAAGGAACATGGCTCAGCTAAAAGCACTGAAGGAGGAGAGAAAGGAACAAGGCCCAGCTAAATGCACTGAAGGAGGGAGAGGAACATAGCTCAGCTAACAGTACTGAAGGAGGAGAGAGAGGGACATGTTCCAGCTAACAGCACTGAAGGAGTAGAGAGAGGAACATGGCCCAGCTAACAGTACTGAAGGAGGAGGGAGAGGAACATAGCCCAGCTAATTGTACTGAAGGAGGAGAGAAAGGAACATGGCTCAGCTAACGTCACTGAAGGAGGGGAGAAAGGAACATGGCTCAGCTAAAAGCACTGAAGGAGGAGAGAAAGGAACATGGCCCAGCTAAAAGCACTGAAGGAGGGAGAGGAACATAGCTCAGCTAACAGTACTGAAGGAGGAGAGAAAGGAACATGGCCCAGCTAACAGTAGTGAAGGAGGAGAGAAAGGAACATGGCCTAGCTAACAGCACTGAAGGAAGAGAGAAAGGAACATGGCCTAGCTAACAGCACTGAAGGAAGAGAGAAAGGAACATGGCCTAGCTAATAGTAATGGAGGAGGAGAGAATGGAATATGGCTCAGCTAAAAGCACTGAAGGAGGAGAGACAGGAACATGGCTCAGCTAAAAGCACTGAAGGAGGAGGGAGAGGAACATGGCTCAGCAAAAAGCACAGAAGGATGAGAGAAAGGAATATGGCTCAGCTAAAAGCACTGAAGGAGGGGGGAGAGGAACATGGCTCAACTAAAAGCACAGAATGAGGAGAGAAAGGAATATGCTCAGCTAAAAGTACTGAAGGAGGAGGGAGAGGAACATGGCTCAGCTAAAAGCACTGAAGGAGGAGAGAAAGGAACATGGCCTAGCTAACAGCACTGACGGTGGAGAGAAAGGAACATGGCCTAGCTAATAGAAATGGAGGAGGAGAGAAAGGAACATGGCTCAGCTAACTCTACTGAAGGAGGAGAGAAAGGAACATGGCCCAGCTAACAGTACTGAAGAAGGAGAGAAAGGAACATGGCCCAACTAACAGTACTGAAGGAGGAGAGAAAGGAACATGGCCCAGCTAACAGTACTGAAGGAGGAGAGAAAGGAACATGGCTCAGCTAACAGTACTGAAGGAGGAGAGAAAGGAACATGGCTCAGCTAAAGGCACTGAAGGAGGAGAGAAAGGAACATGGCTCAGCTAACAGCACTGAAGGAGGAGAGAAAGGAACATGGCCCAGCTAACAGCACTGAAGGAGGAGAGAAAGGAACATGGCCCAGCTAACAGTACTGAAGGAGGAGGGAGAGGAACATGGCCCAACAAACAGCATTGAAGAGGAGAGAGGAACATTGCCCAGCTAACAGTACTGAGGGAGGGAGAGGAACATGGCTCAGCTAACAGTACTGAAGGAGGAGGGAGAGGAACATGGCTCAGCTAACAGTACTGAAGGTGGAGGGAGAGGAACATGGCTCTGCTAACAGTACTGAAGGAGGAGGGAGAGGAACATGGCTCAGCTAACAGCACTGAAGGAGGAGAGAAAGGAACATGGCCCAGCTAAGAGCAATGACGGAGGAGAGAGGGGAACATGTTCCAGCTAACAGTAGTGAAGGAGGAGAGAAAGGAACATGGCCTAGCTAACAGCACTGAAGGAGGAGAGAAAGGAACATGGCCTAGCTAATAGTAATGGAGGAGGAGAGAATGAAAAATGGCTCAGCTAACAGCACTGAAGGAGGAGAGACAGGAACATGGCTCAGCTAACAGCACTGAAGGAGGAGCGAAAGGAACATGACCCAGCTAACAGCACTGAAGGAGGAGAGAAAGGAACATGGCCCAGCTAACAGCACTGAAGGAGGAGGGAGAGGAACATGGCCCAGCAAACAGTACTGAAGAAGAGAGAGGAACATGGCCCAGCTAACAGTAGTGAAGGAGGAGAGAAAGGAACATGGCCTAGCTAACAGCACTGAAGGAGGAGAGAAAGTAACATGGCCTAGCTAATAGTAATGGAGGAGGAGAGAATGGAAAATGGCTCAGCTAAAAGCACTGAAGGAGGAGAGACAGGAACATGGCTCAGCTAAAAGCACTGAAGGAGGAGGGAGAGGAACATGGCTCAGCAAAAAGCACAGAAGGAGGAGAGAAAGGAATATGGCTCAGCTAAATGCACTGAAGGAGGAGGGAGAGGAACATGGCTCAGCTAACAGCACAGAATGAGGAGAGAAAGGAATATGCTCAGCTAACAGTACTGAAGGAGGAGGGAGAGGAACATGGCCCAGCAAACAGCACTGAAGAAGAGAGAGGAACATTGCCCTGCTAACAGCACTGAGGGAGGGAGAGGAACATGGCTCAGCTAACAGTACTGAAGGAGGAGAGACAGGAACATGGCTCAGCTAAAAGCACTGAAGGAGGAGGGAGAGGAACATGGCTCAGCAAAAAGCACAGAAGGAGGAGAGAAAGGAATATGGCTCAGCTAAAAGCACTGAAGGAGGAGGGAGAGGAACATGGCTCAGCTAAAAGCACAGAATGAGGAGAGAAAGGAATATGCTCAGCTAAAAGTACTGAAGGAGGAGGGAGAGGAACATGGCTCAGCTAACAGCACTGAAGGAGGAGAGAAAGGAACATGGCCCAGCTAACAGCACTGAAGGAGGAGAGAAAGGAACATGGCCCAGCTAACAGTACTGAAGGAGGAGGGAGAGGAACATGGCCCAGCAAACAGCATTGAAGAGGAGAGAGGAACATTGCCCAGCTAACAGTACTGAGGGAGGGAGAGGAACATGGCTCAGCTAACAGTACTGAAGGAGGAGGGAGAGGAACATGGCTCAGCTAACAGTACTGAAGGTGGAGGGAGAGGAACATGGCTCTGCTAACAGTACTGAAGGAGGAGGGAGAGGAACATGGCTCAGCTAACAGCACTGAAGGAGGAGAGAAAGGAACATGGCCCAGCTAAGAGCAATGACGGAGGAGAGAGGGGAACATGTTCCAGCTAACAGTAGTGAAGGAGGAGAGAAAGGAACATGGCCTAGCTAACAGCACTGAAGGAGGAGAGAAAGGAACATGGCCTAGCTAATAGTAATGGAGGAGGAGAGAATGAAAAATGGCTCAGCTAACAGCACTGAAGGAGGAGAGACAGGAACATGGCTCAGCTAACAGCACTGAAGGAGGAGAGAAAGGAACATGACCCAGCTAACAGCACTGAAGGAGGAGAGAAAGGAACATGGCCCAGCTAACAGCACTGAAGGAGGAGGGAGAGGAACATGGCCCAGCAAACAGTACTGAAGAAGAGAGAGGAACATGGCCCAGCTAACAGTAGTGAAGGAGGAGAGAAAGGAACATGGCCTAGCTAACAGCACTGAAGGAGGAGAGAAAGTAACATGGCCTAGCTAATAGTAATGGAGGAGGAGAGAATGGAAAATGGCTCAGCTAAAAGCACTGAAGGAGGAGAGACAGGAACATGGCTCAGCTAAAAGCACTGAAGGAGGAGGGAGAGGAACATGGCTCAGCAAAAAGCACAGAAGGAGGAGAGAAAGGAATATGGCTCAGCTAAATGCACTGAAGGAGGAGGGAGAGGAACATGGCTCAGCTAACAGCACAGAATGAGGAGAGAAAGGAATATGCTCAGCTAACAGTACTGAAGGAGGAGGGAGAGGAACATGGCCCAGCAAACAGCACTGAAGAAGAGAGAGGAACATTGCCCTGCTAACAGCACTGAGGGAGGGAGAGGAACATGGCTCAGCTAACAGTACTGAAGGAGGAGAGACAGGAACATGGCTCAGCTAAAAGCACTGAAGGAGGAGGGAGAGGAACATGGCTCAGCAAAAAGCACAGAAGGAGGAGAGAAAGGAATATGGCTCAGCTAAAAGCACTGAAGGAGGAGGGAGAGGAACATGGCTCAGCTAAAAGCACAGAATGAGGAGAGAAAGGAATATGCTCAGCTAAAAGTACTGAAGGAGGAGGGAGAGGAACATGGCTCAGCTAACAACACTGAAGGAGGAGAGAAAGGAACATGGCCCAGCTAAGAGCAATGACGGAGGAGAGAGGGGAACATGTTCCAGCTAACAGTACTGGAGGAGGAGAGAAAGGAACATGGCTCAGCTAACAGTACTGAAGGAGGAGAGAAAGGAACATGGCTCAGCTAACAGCACTGAAGGAGGAGAGAAAGGAACATGGCTCAGCTAACAGCACTGAAGGAGGAGAGAAAGGAACATGGCCCAGCTAACAGCACTGAAGGAGGAGAGAAAGGAACATGGCCCAGCTAACAGTACTGAAGGAGGAGGGAGAGGAACATGGCCCAGCAAACAGCACTGAAGAAGAGAGAGGAACATTGCCCAGCTAACAGTACTGAGGGAGGAAGAGGAACATGGCTCAGCTAACAGTACTGAAGGAGGAGAGACAGGAACATGGCTCAGCTAAAAGCACTGAAGGAGGAGGGAGAGGAACATGGCTCAGCTAACAGCACTGAAGGAGGAGAGAAAGGAACATGACCCAGCTAACAGCACTGAAGGAGGAGAGAAAGGAACATGGCCCAGCTAACAGCACTGAAGGAGGAGGGAGAGGAACATGGCCCAGCAAACAGTACTGAAGAAGAGAGAGGAACATGGCCCAGCTAACAGTAGTGAAGGAGGAGAGAAAGGAACATGGCCTAGCTAACAGCACTGAAGGAGGAGAGAAAGTAACATGGCCTAGCTAATAGTAATGGAGGAGGAGAGAATGGAAAATGGCTCAGCTAAAAGCACTGAAGGAGGAGAGACAGGAACATGGCTCAGCTAAAAGCACTGAAGGAGGAGGGAGAGGAACATGGCTCAGCAAAAAGCACAGAAGGAGGAGAGAAAGGAATATGGCTCAGCTAAATGCACTGAAGGAGGAGGGAGAGGAACATGGCTCAGCTAACAGCACAGAATGAGGAGAGAAAGGAATATGCTCAGCTAACAGTACTGAAGGAGGAGGGAGAGGAACATGGCCCAGCAAACAGCACTGAAGAAGAGAGAGGAACATTGCCCTGCTAACAGCACTGAGGGAGGGAGAGGAACATGGCTCAGCTAACAGTACTGAAGGAGGAGAGACAGGAACATGGCTCAGCTAAAAGCACTGAAGGAGGAGGGAGAGGAACATGGCTCAGCAAAAAGCACAGAAGGAGGAGAGAAAGGAATATGGCTCAGCTAAAAGCACTGAAGGAGGAGGGAGAGGAACATGGCTCAGCTAAAAGCACAGAATGAGGAGAGAAAGGAATATGCTCAGCTAAAAGTACTGAAGGAGGAGGGAGAGGAACATGGCTCAGCTAACAACACTGAAGGAGGAGAGAAAGGAACATGGCCCAGCTAAGAGCAATGACGGAGGAGAGAGGGGAACATGTTCCAGCTAACAGTACTGGAGGAGGAGAGAAAGGAACATGGCTCAGCTAACAGTACTGAAGGAGGAGAGAAAGGAACATGGCTCAGCTAACAGCACTGAAGGAGGAGAGAAAGGAACATGGCTCAGCTAACAGCACTGAAGGAGGAGAGAAAGGAACATGGCCCAGCTAACAGCACTGAAGGAGGAGAGAAAGGAACATGGCCCAGCTAACAGTACTGAAGGAGGAGGGAGAGGAACATGGCCCAGCAAACAGCACTGAAGAAGAGAGAGGAACATTGCCCAGCTAACAGTACTGAGGGAGGAAGAGGAACATGGCTCAGCTAACAGTACTGAAGGAGGAGAGACAGGAACATGGCTCAGCTAAAAGCACTGAAGGAGGAGGGAGAGGAACATGGCTCAGCAAAAAGCACAGAAGGAGGAGAGAAAGGAATATGGCTCAGCTAAAAGCACTGAAGGAGGAGGGAGAGGAACATGGCTCAGCTAAAAGCACAGAATGAGGAGAGAAAGGAATATGCTCAGCTAAAAGTACTGAAGGAGGAGGGAGAGGAACATGACTCAGCAAAAAGCACAGAAGGAGGAGAGAAATGAATATGGCTCAGCTAAAAGCACTGAAGGAGGAGAGAAAGGAACATGGCCTAGCTAACAGCACTGAAGGTGGAGAGAAAGGAACATGGCCTAGCTAATAGAAATGGAGGAGGAGAGAAAGGAACATGGCTCAGCTAACTCTACTGAAGGAGGAGAGAAAGGAACATGGCCCAGCTAACAGTACTGAAGGAGGAGAGAAAGGAACATGGCCCAGCTAACAGTACTGAAGGAGGAGAGAAAGGAACATGGCCCAGCTAACAGTACTGGAGGAGGAGAGAAAGGAACATGGCTCAGCTAACAGTACTGAAGGAGGAGAGAAAGGAACATGGCTCAGCTAACAGCACTGAAGGAGGAGAGAAAGGAACATGGCTCAGCTAACAGTACTGAAGGAGGAGAGAAAGGAACATGGCTCAGCTAACAGCACTGAAGGAGGAGAGAAAGGAACATGGCTCAGCTAACAGCACTGAAGGAGGAGAGAAAGGAACATGGCCCAGCTAACAGCACTGAAGGAGGAGAGAAAGGAACATGGCTCAGCTAACAGCACTGAAGGAGGAGAGAAAGGAACATGGCTCAGCTAACAGTACTGAAGGAGGAGAGAAAGGAACATGGCTCAGCTAACAGCACTGAAGGAGGAGAGAAAGGAACATGGCTCAGCTAACAGCACTGAAGGAGGAGAGAAAGGAACATGGCCCAGCTAACAGCACTGAAGGAGGAGAGAAAGGAACATGGCCCAGCTAACAGTACTGAAGGAGGAGGGAGATGAACATGGCCCAGCAAACAGCACTGAAGAAGAGAGAGGAACATTGCCCAGCTAACAGTACTGAGGGAGGGAGAGGAACATGGCTCAGCTAACAGTACTGAAGGAGGAGGGAGAGGAACATGGCTCAGCTAACAGTACTGAAGGTGGAGGGAGAGGAACATGGCTCTGCTAACAGTACTGAAGGAGGAGGGAGAGGAACATGGCTCAGCTAACAGCACTGAAGGAGGAGAGAAAGGAACATGGCCCAGCTAAGAGCAATGACGGAGGAGAGAGGGGAACATGTTCCAGCTAACAGTAGTGAAGGAGGAGAGAAAGGAACATGGCCTAGCTAACAGCACTGAAGGAGGAGAGAAAGGAACATGGCCTAGCTAATAGTAATGGAGGAGGAGAGAATGAAAAATGGCTCAGCTAACAGCACTGAAGGAGGAGAGACAGGAACATGGCTCAGCTAACAGCACTGAAGGAGGAGAGAAAGGAACATGGCCCAGCTAACAGTACTGAAGGAGGAGAGGAACATGACCCAGCTAACAGTACTAATGGAAGAGAGGAACATTGCTCAGCTAACAGTACTGAAGGAGGAGGGAGAGGAACATAGCCCAGCTAATAGTACTGAAGGAGGAGAGAAAGGAACATGGCCCAGCTAACAGTACTGAAGGAGGAGGGAGAGGAACATGGCCCAGCAAACAGCACTGAAGAAGAGAGAGGAACATTGCCCAGCTAACAGTACTGAGGGAGGGAGAGGAACATGGCTCAGCTAACAGTACTGAAGGAGGAGAGACAGGAACATGGCTCAGCTAAAAGCACTGAAGGAGGAGGGAGAGGAACATGGCTCAGCAAAAAGCACAGAAGGAGGAGAGAAAGGAATATGGCTCAGCTAAAAGCACTGAAGGAGGAGGGAGAGGAACATGGCTCAGCTAAAAGCACAGAATGAGGAGAGAAAGGAATATGCTCAGCTAAAAGTACTGAAGGAGGAGGGAGAGGAACATGACTCAGCAAAAAGCACAGAAGGAGGAGAGAAATGAATATGGCTCAGCTAAAAGCACTGAAGGAGGAGAGAAAGGAACATGGCCTAGCTAACAGCACTGAAGGTGGAGAGAAAGGAACATGGCCTAGCTAATAGAAATGGAGGAGGAGAGAAAGGAACATGGCTCAGCTAACTCTACTGAAGGAGGAGAGAAAGGAACATGGCCCAGCTAACAGTACTGAAGGAGGAGAGAAAGGAACATGGCCCAGCTAACAGTACTGAAGGAGGAGAGAAAGGAACATGGCCCAGCTAACAGTACTGGAGGAGGAGAGAAAGGAACATGGCTCAGCTAACAGTACTGAAGGAGGAGAGAAAGGAACATGGCTCAGCTAACAGCACTGAAGGAGGAGAGAAAGGAACATGGCTCAGCTAACAGTACTGAAGGAGGAGAGAAAGGAACATGGCTCAGCTAACAGCACTGAAGGAGGAGAGAAAGGAACATGGCTCAGCTAACAGCACTGAAGGAGGAGAGAAAGGAACATGGCCCAGCTAACAGCACTGAAGGAGGAGAGAAAGGAACATGGCTCAGCTAACAGCACTGAAGGAGGAGAGAAAGGAACATGGCTCAGCTAACAGTACTGAAGGAGGAGAGAAAGGAACATGGCTCAGCTAACAGCACTGAAGGAGGAGAGAAAGGAACATGGCTCAGCTAACAGCACTGAAGGAGGAGAGAAAGGAACATGGCCCAGCTAACAGCACTGAAGGAGGAGAGAAAGGAACATGGCCCAGCTAACAGTACTAAAGGAGGAGGGAGATGAACATGGCCCAGCAAACAGCACTGAAGAAGAGAGAGGAACATTGCCCAGCTAACAGTACTGAGGGAGGGAGAGGAACATGGCTCAGCTAACAGTACTGAAGGAGGAGGGAGAGGAACATGGCTCAGCTAACAGTACTGAAGGAGGAGAGAAAGGAACATGGCTCAGCTAACAGCACTGAAGGAGGAGAGAAAGGAACATGGCTCAGCTAACAGCACTGAAGGAGGAGAGAAAGGAACATGGCTCAGCTAACAGCACTGAAGGAGGAGAGAAAGGAACATGGCTCAGCTAACAGTACTGAAGGAGGAGAGAAAGGAACATGGCTCAGCTAACAGCACTGAAGGAGGAGAGAAAGGAACATGGCTCAGCTAACAGCACTGAAGGAGGAGAGAAAGGAACATGGCCCAGCTAACAGCACTGAAGGAGGAGAGAAAGGAACATGGCTCAGCTAACAGCACTGAAGGAGGAGAGAAAGGAACATGGCTCAGCTAACAGTACTGAAGGAGGAGAGAAAGGAACATGGCTCAGCTAACAGCACTGAAGGAGGAGAGAAAGGAACATGGCTCAGCTAACAGCACTGAAGGAGGAGAGAAAGGAACATGGCCCAGCTAACAGCACTGAAGGAGGAGAGAAAGGAACATGGCCCAGCTAACAGTACTGAAGGAGGAGGGAGATGAACATGGCCCAGCAAACAGCACTGAAGAAGAGAGAGGAACATTGCCCAGCTAACAGTACTGAGGGAGGGAGAGGAACATGGCTCAGCTAACAGTACTGAAGGAGGAGGGAGAGGAACATGGCTCAGCTAACAGTACTGAAGGTGGAGGGAGAGGAACATGGCTCTGCTAACAGTACTGAAGGAGGAGGGAGAGGAACATGGCTCAGCTAACAGCACTGAAGGAGGAGAGAAAGGAACATGGCCCAGCTAAGAGCAATGACGGAGGAGAGAGGGGAACATGTTCCAGCTAACAGTAGTGAAGGAGGAGAGAAAGGAACATGGCCTAGCTAACAGCACTGAAGGAGGAGAGAAAGGAACATGGCCTAGCTAATAGTAATGGAGGAGGAGAGAATGAAAAATGGCTCAGCTAACAGCACTGAAGGAGGAGAGACAGGAACATGGCTCAGCTAACAGCACTGAAGGAGGAGAGAAAGGAACATGGCCCAGCTAACAGTACTGAAGGAGGAGAGGAACATGACCCAGCTAACAGTACTAATGGAAGAGAGGAACATTGCTCAGCTAACAGTACTGAAGGAGGAGGGAGAGGAACATAGCCCAGCTAATAGTACTGAAGGAGGAGAGAAAGGAACATGGCCCAGCTAACAGTACTGAAGGAGGAGGGAGAGGAACATGGCCCAGCAAACAGCACTGAAGAAGAGAGAGGAACATTGCCCAGCTAACAGTACTGAGGGAGGGAGAGGAACATGGCTCAGCTAACAGTACTGAAGGAGGAGAGACAGGAACATGGCTCAGCTAAAAGCACTGAAGGAGGAGGGAGAGGAACATGGCTCAGCAAAAAGCACAGAAGGAGGAGAGAAAGGAATATGGCTCAGCTAAAAGCACTGAAGGAGGAGGGAGAGGAACATGGCTCAGCTAAAAGCACAGAATGAGGAGAGAAAGGAATATGCTCAGCTAAAAGTACTGAAGGAGGAGGGAGAGGAACATGACTCAGCAAAAAGCACAGAAGGAGGAGAGAAATGAATATGGCTCAGCTAAAAGCACTGAAGGAGGAGAGAAAGGAACATGGCCTAGCTAACAGCACTGAAGGTGGAGAGAAAGGAACATGGCCTAGCTAATAGAAATGGAGGAGGAGAGAAAGGAACATGGCTCAGCTAACTCTACTGAAGGAGGAGAGAAAGGAACATGGCCCAGCTAACAGTACTGAAGGAGGAGAGAAAGGAACATGGCCCAGCTAACAGTACTGAAGGAGGAGAGAAAGGAACATGGCCCAGCTAACAGTACTGGAGGAGGAGAGAAAGGAACATGGCTCAGCTAACAGTACTGAAGGAGGAGAGAAAGGAACATGGCTCAGCTAACAGCACTGAAGGAGGAGAGAAAGGAACATGGCTCAGCTAACAGTACTGAAGGAGGAGAGAAAGGAACATGGCTCAGCTAACAGCACTGAAGGAGGAGAGAAAGGAACATGGCTCAGCTAACAGCACTGAAGGAGGAGAGAAAGGAACATGGCCCAGCTAACAGCACTGAAGGAGGAGAGAAAGGAACATGGCTCAGCTAACAGCACTGAAGGAGGAGAGAAAGGAACATGGCTCAGCTAACAGTACTGAAGGAGGAGAGAAAGGAACATGGCTCAGCTAACAGCACTGAAGGAGGAGAGAAAGGAACATGGCTCAGCTAACAGCACTGAAGGAGGAGAGAAAGGAACATGGCCCAGCTAACAGCACTGAAGGAGGAGAGAAAGGAACATGGCCCAGCTAACAGTACTGAAGGAGGAGGGAGATGAACATGGCCCAGCAAACAGCACTGAAGAAGAGAGAGGAACATTGCCCAGCTAACAGTACTGAGGGAGGGAGAGGAACATGGCTCAGCTAACAGTACTGAAGGAGGAGGGAGAGGAACATGGCTCAGCTAACAGTACTGAAGGTGGAGGGAGAGGAACATGGCTCTGCTAACAGTACTGAAGGAGGAGGGAGAGGAACATGGCTCAGCTAACAGCACTGAAGGAGGAGAGAAAGGAACATGGCCCAGCTAAGAGCAATGACGGAGGAGAGAGGGGAACATGTTCCAGCTAACAGTAGTGAAGGAGGAGAGAAAGGAACATGGCCTAGCTAACAGCACTGAAGGAGGAGAGAAAGGAACATGGCCTAGCTAATAGTAATGGAGGAGGAGAGAATGAAAAATGGCTCAGCTAACAGCACTGAAGGAGGAGAGACAGGAACATGGCTCAGCTAACAGCACTGAAGGAGGAGAGAAAGGAACATGGCCCAGCTAACAGTACTGAAGGAGGAGAGGAACATGACCCAGCTAACAGTACTAATGGAAGAGAGGAACATTGCTCAGCTAACAGTACTGAAGGAGGAGGGAGAGGAACATAGCCCAGCTAATAGTACTGAAGGAGGAGAGAAAGGAACATGGCTCAGCTAACAGCACTGAAGGAGGAGAGAGAGGAACATGTTCCAGCTAACAGTACTGAAGGAGGAGAGAGAGGAACATGGCCCAGCTAACAGTACTGAAGGAGGGAGAGGAACATAGCTCAGCTAACAGTACTGAAGGAGGAGAGAGATTGACATGTTCCAGCTAACAGCACTGAAGGAGGAGAGAAAGGAACATGGCTCAGCTAACAGCACTGAAGGAGGAGAGAAAGGAACATGGCCCAGCTAACAGCACTGAAGGAGGAGAGAAAGGAACATGGCCCAGCTAACAGTACTGAAGGAGGAGGGAGAGGAACATGGCCCAGCAAACAGCACTGAAGAAGAGAGAGGAACATTGCCCAGCTAACAGTACTGAGGGAGGGAGAGGAACATGGCTCAGCTAACAGTACTGAAGGAGGAGAGACAGGAACATGGCTCAGCTAAAAGCACTGAAGGAGGAGGGAGAGGAACATGGCTCAGCAAAAAGCACAGAAGGAGGAGAGAAAGGAATATGGCTCAGCTAAAAGCACTGAAGGAGGAGGGAGAGGAACATGGCTCAGCTAAAAGCACAGAATGAGGAGAGAAAGGAATATGCTCAGCTAAAAGTACTGAAGGAGGAGGGAGAGGAACATGACTCAGCAAAAAGCACAGAAGGAGGAGAGAAATGAATATGGCTCAGCTAAAAGCACTGAAGGAGGAGAGAAAGGAACATGGCCTAGCTAACAGCACTGAAGGTGGAGAGAAAGGAACATGGCCTAGCTAATAGAAATGGAGGAGGAGAGAAAGGAACATGGCTCAGCTAACTCTACTGAAGGAGGAGAGAAAGGAACATGGCCCAGCTAACAGTACTGAAGGAGGAGAGAAAGGAACATGGCCCAGCTAACAGTACTGAAGGAGGAGAGAAAGGAACATGGCCCAGCTAACAGTACTGGAGGAGGAGAGAAAGGAACATGGCTCAGCTAACAGTACTGAAGGAGGAGAGAAAGGAACATGGCTCAGCTAACAGCACTGAAGGAGGAGAGAAAGGAACATGGCCCAGCTAACAGTACTGAAGGAGGAGAGAAAGGAACATGGCCCAGCTAACAGTACTGAAGGAGGAGGGAGAGGAACATGGCCCAGCAAACAGCACTGAAGAAGAGAGAGGAACATTGCCCAGCTAACAGTACTGAGGGAGGGAGAGGAACATGGCTCAGCTAACAGTACTGAAGGAGGAGAGACAGGAACATGGCTCAGCTAAAAGCACTGAAGGAGGAGGGAGAGGAACATGGCTCAGCAAAAAGCACAGAAGGAGTAGAGAAAGGAATATGGCTCAGCTAAAAGCACTGAAGGAGGAGGGAGAGGAACATGGCTCAGCTAAAAGCACAGAATGAGGAGAGAAAGGAATATGCTCAGCTAAAAGTACTGAAGGAGGAGGGAGAGGAACATGGATCAGCAAAAAGCACAGAAGGAGGAGAGAAATGAATATGGCTCAGCTAAAAGCACTGAAGGAGGAGAGAAAGGAACATGGCCTAGCTAACAGCACTGAAGGTGGAGAGAAAGGAACATGGCCTAGCTAATAGAAATGGAGGAGGAGAGAAAGGAACATGGCTCAGCTAACTCTACTGAAGGAGGAGAGAAAGGAACATGGCCCAGCTAACAGTACTGAAGGAGGAGAGAAAGGAACATGGCCCAGCTAACAGTACTGAAGGAGGAGAGAAAGGAACATGGCCCAGCTAACAGCACTGAAGGAGGAGAGAAAGGAACATGGCCCAGCTAACAGTACTGAAGGAGGAGGGAGATGAACATGGCCCAGCAAACAGCACTGAAGAAGAGAGAGGAACATTGCCCAGCTAACAGTACTGAGGGAGGGAGAGGAACATGGCTCAGCTAACAGCACTGAAGGAGGAGGGAGAGGAACATGGCTCAGCTAACAGTACTGAAGGTGGAGGGAGAGGAACATGGCTCTGCTAACAGTACTGAAGGAGGAGGGAGAGGAACATGGCTCAGCTAACAGCACTGAAGGAGGAGAGAAAGGAACATGGCCCAGCTAAGAGCAATGACGGAGGAGAGAGGGGAACATGTTCCAGCTAACAGTAGTGAAGGAGGAGAGAAAGGAACATGGCCTAGCTAACAGCACTGAAGGAGGAGAGAAAGGAACATGGCCTAGCTAATAGTAATGGAGGAGGAGAGAATGAAAAATGGCTCAGCTAACAGCACTGAAGGAGGAGAGACAGGAACATGGCTCAGCTAACAGCACTGAAGGAGGAGAGAAAGGAACATGGCCCAGCTAACAGTACTGAAGGAGGAGAGGAACATGACCCAGCTAACAGTACTGAAGGAGGAGAGGAACATGACCCAGCTAACAGTACTGAAGGAGGAGAGGAACATGACCCAGCTAACAGTACTAATGGAAGAGAGGAACATTGCTCAGCTAACAGTACTGAAGGAGGAGGGAGAGGAACATAGCCCAGCTAATAGTACTGAAGGAGGAGAGAAAGGAACATGGCTCAGCTAACAGCACTGAAGGAGGAGAGAGAGGAACATGTTCCAGCTAACAGTACTGAAGGAGGAGAGAGAGGAACATGGCCCAGCTAACAGTACTGAAGGAGGAGGGAGAGGAACATAGCCCAGCTAATAGTACTGAAGGAGGAGAGAAAGGAACATGGCTCAGCTAACAGCACTGAAGGAGGGGAGAAAGGAACATGGCTCAGCTAAAAGCACTGAAGGACGAGAGAAAGGAACATGGCCCTGCTAAAAGCACTGAAGGAGGGAGAGGAACATAGCTCAGCTAACAGTACTGAAGGAGGAGAGAGATTGACATGTTCCAGCTAACAGCACTGAAGGAGGAGAGAGAGGAACATGGCCCAGCTAACAGTACTGAAGGAGGAGGGAGAGGAACATAGCCCAGCTAATTGTACTGAAGGAGGAGAGAAAGGAACATGGCTCAGCTAACATCACTGAAGGAGGGGAGAAAGGAACATGGCTCAGCTAAAAGCACTGAAGGAGGAGAGAAAGGAACATGGCCCAGCTAAAAGCACTGAAGGAGGGAGAGGAACATAGCTCAGCTAACAGTACTGAAGGAGGAGAGAAAGGAACATGGCCCAGCTAACAGTAGTGAAGGAGGAGAGAAAGGAACATGGCCTAGCTAACAGCACTGAAGGAGGAGAGAAAGGAACATGGCCTAGCTAATAGTAATGGAGGAGGAGAGAATGGAATATGGCTCAGCTAAAAGCACTGAAGGAGGAGAGACAGGAACATGGCTCAGCTAAAAGCACTGAAGGAGGAGGGAGAGGAACATGGCTCAGCAAAAAGCACAGAAGGATGAGAGAAAGGAATATGGCTCAGCTAAAAGCACTGAAGGAGGAGGGAGAGGAACATGGCTCAGCTAAAAGCACAGAATGAGGAGAGAAAGGAATATGCTCAGCTAAAAGTACTGAAGGAGGAGGGAGAGGAACATGGATCAGCAAAAAGCACAGAAGGAGGAGAGAAATGAATATGGCTCAGCTAAAAGCACTGAAGGAGGAGAGAAAGGAACATGGCCTAGCTAACAGCACTGACGGTGGAGAGAAAGGATCATGGCCTAGCTAATAGAAATGGAGGAGGAGAGAAAGGAACATGGCTCAGCTAACTCTACTGAAGGAGGAGAGAAAGGAACATGGCCCAGCTAACAGTACTGAAGAAGGAGAGAAAGGAACATGGCCCAGCTAACAGTACTGAAGGAGGAGAGAAAGGAACATGGCCCAGCTAACAGTACTGAAGGAGGAGGGAAAGGAACATGGCTCAGCTAACAGTACTGAAGGAGGAGAGAAAGGAACATGGCTCAGCTAAAGGCACTGAAGGAGGAGAGAAAGGAACATGGCTCAGCTAACAGCACTGAAGGAGGAGAGAAAGGAACATGGCCCAGCTAACAGCACTGAAGGAGGAGAGAAAGGAACATGGCCCAGCTAACAGTACTGAAGGAGGAGGGAGAGGAACATGGCCCAGCAAACAGCCCTGAAGAGGAGAGAGGAACACTGCCCAGCTAACAGTACTGAGGGAGGGAGAGGAACATGGCTCAGCTAACAGTACTGAAGGAGGAGGGAGAGGAACATGGCTCAGCTAACAGTACTGAAGGTGGAGGGAGAGGAACATGGCTCTGCTAACAGCACTGAAGGAGGAGAGAAAGGAACATGGCCCAGCTAAGAGCAATGACGGAGGAGAGAGGGGAACATGTTCCAGCTAACAGTAGTGAAGGAGGAGAGAAAGGAACATGGCCTAGCTAACAGCACTGAAGGAGGAGAGAAAGGAACATGGCCTAGCTAATAGTAATGGAGGAGGAGAGAATGAAAAATGGCTCAGCTAACAGCACTGAAGGAGGAGAGACAGGAACATGGCTCAGCTAACAGCACTGAAGGAGGAGAGAAAGGAACATGGCCCAGCTAACAGCACTGAAGGAGGAGAGAAAGGAACATGGCCCAGCTAACAGCACTGAAGGAGGAGGGAGAGGAACATGGCCCAGCAAACAGTACTGAAGAAGAGAGAGGAACATGGCCCAGCTAACAGTAGTGAAGGAGGAGAGAAAGGAACATGGCCTAGCTAACAGCACTGAAGGAGGAGAGAAAGTAACATGGCCTAGCTAATAGTAATGGAGGAGGAGAGAATGGAAAATGGCTCAGCTAAAAGCACTGAAGGAGGAGAGACAGGAACATGGCTCAGCTAAAAGCACTGAAGGAGGAGAGAAAGGAATATGCTCAGCTAACAGTACTGAAGGAGGAGGGAGAGGAACATGGCCCAGCAAACAGCACTGAAGAAGAGAGAGGAACATTGCCCAGCTAACAGTACTGAGGGAGGGAGAGGAACATGGCTCAGCTAACAGTACTGAAGGAGGAGAGACAGGAACATGGCTCAGCTAAAAGCACTGAAGGAGGAGGGAGAGGAACATGGCTCAGCAAAAAGCACAGAAGGAGGAGAGAAAGGAATATGGCTCAGCTAAAAGCACTGAAGGAGGAGGGAGAGGAACATGGCTCAGCTAAAAGCACAGAATGTGGAGAGAAAGGAATATGCTCAGCTAAAAGTACTGAAGGAGGAGGGAGAGGAACATGGCTCAGCAAAAAGCACAGAAGGAGGAGAGAAATGAATATGGCTCAGCTAAAAGCACTGAAGGAGGAGAGAAAGGAACATGGCCTAGCTAACAGCACTGAAGGTGGAGAGAAAGGAACATGGCCTAGCTAATAGAAATGGAGGAGGAGAGAAAGGAACATGGCTCAGCTAACTCTACTGAAGGAGGAGAGAAAGGAACATGGCCCAGCTAACAGTACTGAAGGAGGAGAGAAAGGAACATGGCCCAGCTAACAGTACTGAAGGAGGAGAGAAAGGAACATGGCCCAGCTAACAGTACTGGAGGAGCAGAGAAAGGAACATGGCTCAGCTAACAGTACTGAAGGAGGAGAGAAAGGAACATTGCTCAGCTAACAGCACTGAAGGAGGAGAGAAAGGAACATGGCCCAGCTAACAGTACTGAAGGAGGAGGGAGAGGAACATGGCCCAGCAAACAGCACTGAAGAAGAGAGAGGAACATTGCCCAGCTAACAGTACTGAGGGAGGGAGAGGAACATGGCTCAGCTAACAGTACTGAAGGAGGAGGGAGAGGAACATGGCTCAGCTAACAGTACTGAAGGTGGAGGGAGAGGAACATGGCTCTACTAACAGTACTGAAGGAGGAGGGAGAGGAACATGGCTCAGCTAACAGCACTGAAGGAGGAGAGAAAGGAACATGGCCCAGCTAAGAGTAATGACGGAGGAGAGAGGGGAACATGTTCCAGCTAACAGTAGTGAAGGAGGAGAGAAAGGAACATGGCCTAGCTAACAGCACTGAAGGAGGAGAGAAAGGAACATGGCCTAGCTAATAGTAATGGAGGAGGAGAGAATGAAAAATGGCTCAGCTAACAGCACTGAAGGAGGAGAGACAGGAACATGGCTCAGCTAACAGCACTGAAGGAGGAGAGAAAGGAACATGGCCCAGCTAACAGCACTGAAGGAGGAGAGAAAGGAACATGGCCCAGCTAACAGCACTGAAGGAGGAGGGAGAGGAACATGGCCCAGCAAACAGTACTGAAGAAGAGAGAGGAACATGGCCCAGCTAACAGTAGTGAAGGAGGAGAGAAAGGAACATGGCCTAGCTAACAGCACTGAAGGAGGAGAGAAAGTAACATGGCCTAGCTAATAGTAATGGAGGAGGAGAGAATGGAAAATGGCTCAGCTAAAAGCACTGAAGGAGGAGAGACAGGAACATGGCTCAGCTAAAAGCACTGAAGGAGGAGGGAGAGGAACATGGCTCAGCAAAAAGCACAGAAGGAGGAGAGAAAGGAATATGGCTCAGCTAAAAGCACTGAAGGAGGAGGGAGAGGAACATGGCTCAGCTAACAGCACAGAATGAGGAGAGAAAGGAATATGCTCAGCTAAAAGCACTGAAGGAGGAGGGAGAGGAACTTGGCTCAGCTAAAAGCACAGAAGGAGGAGAAAAATGAACATGGCCTAGCTAACAGCACTGAAGGAGGAGAGAAAGGAACATGGCCTAGCTAATAGTAAAGGAGGAGGAGAGAAAGGAACATGGCTCAGCTAAAAGCACTGAAGGAGGAGAGACAGGAATATGCTCAGCTAAAAGCACTGAAGGAGGAGGGAGAGGAAGATGACCCAGCTAACAGTACTGAAGGAGGAGAGGAACATGACCCAGCTAACAGTACTGAAGGAGGAGAGGAACATGACCCAGCTAACAGTACTGAAGGAGGAGAGGAACATGACCCAGCTAACAGTACTAATGGAAGAGAGGAACATTGCTCAGCTAACAGTACTGAAGGAGGAGAGAAAGGAACATGGCCCAGCTAACAGTACTGAAGGAGGAGAGAAAGGAACATGGCCCAGCTAACAGTACTGAAGGAGGAGAGAAGGGAACATGGCCCAGCTAACAGTACTGAAGGAGGAGAGAAAGGAACATGGCTCAGCTAACAGTACTGAAGGAGGAGAGAAAGGAACATGGCTCAGCTAACAGCACTGAAGGAGGAGAGAAATGAACATGGCTCAGCTAACAGCACTGAAGGAAGAGAGAAAGGAACATGGCTCAGCTAACAGCACTGAAGGAGGAGGGAAAGGAACATGGCTCAGCTAACAGCACTGAAGAAGAGAGAGGAACATGGCCCAGCTAACAGTACTGAAGGAGGAGGGAGAGGAACATGGCTCAGCTAACAGTACTGAAGGTGGAGGGAGAGGAACATGGCTCTGCTAACAGTACTGAAGGAGGAGGGAAAGGACCATGGCTCAGCTAACAGCACTGAAGGAGGAGAGAAAGGAACATGGCCCAGCTAGGAGCAATGATGGAGGAGAGAGGGGAACATGTTCCAGCTAACAGTACTGAAGGAGGAGAGAGAGGAACATAGCCCAGCTAACAGTACTGAAGGAGGAGGGAGAGGAACATAGCCCAGCTAATAGTACTGAAGGAGGAGAGACAGGAACATGGCTCAGCTAAAAGCACTGAAGGAGGAGGGAGAGGAACATGGCTCAGCAAAAATCACAGAAGGAGGAGAGAAAGGAATATGGCTCAGCTAAAAGCACTGAAGGAGGAGGGAGAGGAACATGGCTCAGCTAAAAGCACAGAATGAGGAGAGAAAGGAATATGCTCAGCTAACAGTACTGAAGGTTGAGGGAGAGGAACATGGCTCTGCTAACAGTACTGAAGGAGGAGGGAGAGGACCATGGCTCAGCAAAAAGCACAGAAGGAGGAGAGAAAGGAATATGGCTCAGCTAAAAGCACTGAAGGAGGAGAGAAAGGAACATGGCCCAGCAAACAGCTCTGAAGGATGAGAGACAGGAACATGGCTCAGCTAACAGTACTGAAGGAGGACAGACAGGAACATGGCCCAGCTAACAGTACTGAAGGAGGAGAGAAAGGAACATGGCTCAGCTAACAGCACTGAAGGAGGAGAGAAAGGAACATGGCTCAGCTAACAGCACTGAAGGAGGAGAGAAAGGAACATGGCCCAGCTAACAGCACTGAAGGAGGAGAGAAAGGAACATGGCCCAGCTAACAGTACTGAAGGAGGAGGGAGAGGAACATGGCCCAGCAAACAGCACTGAAGAAGAGAGAGGAACATTGCACAGCTAACAGTACTGAGGGAGGGAGAGGAACATGGCTCAGCTAACAGTACTGAAGGAGGAGGGAGAGGAACATGGCTCAGCTAACAGTACTGAAGGTGGAGGGAGAGGAACATGGCTCTGCTAACAGTACTGAAGGAGGAGGGAGAGGAACATGGCTCAGCTAACAGCACTGAAGGAGGAGAGAAAGGAACATGGCCCAGCTAAGAGCAATGACGGAGGAGAGAGGGGAACATGTTCCAGCTAACAGTAGTGAAGGAGGAGAGAAAGGAACATGGCCTGGCTAACAGCACTGAAGGGGGAGAGAAAGGAACATGGCCTAGCTAATAGTAATGGAGGAGGAGAGAATGGAAAATGGCTCAGCTAAAAGCACTGAAGGAGGAGAGACAGGATCATGGCTCAGCTAACAGCACTGAAGGAGGAGAGAAAGGAACATGGCCCAGCTAACAGCACTGAAGGAGGAGAGAAAGGAACATGGCCTAGCTAACAGCACTGAAGGAGGAGAGAAAGTAACATGGCCTAGCTAATAGTAATGGAGGAGGAGAGAATTGAAAATGGCTCAGCTAAAAGCACTGAAGGAGGAGAGACAGGAACATGGCTCAGCTAAAAGCACTGAAGGAGGAGGGAGAGGAACATGGCTCAGCAAAAAGCACAGAAGGAGGAGAGAAAGGAATATGGCTCAGCTAAAAGCACTGAAGGAGGAGGGAGAGGAACATGGCTCAGCTAACAGCACAGAATGAGGAGAGAAAGGAATATGCTCAGCTAAAAGCACTGAAGGAGGAGGGAGAGGAACTTGGCTCAGCTAAAAGCACAGAAGGAGGAGAAAAATGAACATGGCCTAGCTAACAGCACTGAAGGAGGAGAGAAAGGAACATGGCCTAGCTAATAGTAAAGGAGGAGGAGAGAAAGGAACATGGCTCAGCTAAAAGCACTGAAGGAGGAGAGACAGGAATATGCTCAGCTAAAAGCACTGAAGGAGGAGGGAGAGGAAGATGACCCAGCTAACAGTACTGAAGGAGGAGAGGAACATGACCCAGCTAACAGTACTGAAGGAGGAGAGGAACATGACCCAGCTAACAGTACTGAAGGAGGAGAGGAACATGACCCAGCTAACAGTACTAATGGAAGAGAGGAACATTGCTCAGCTAACAGTACTGAAGGAGGAGAGAAAGGAACATGGCCCAGCTAACAGTACTGAAGGAGGAGAGAAAGGAACATGGCCCAGCTAACAGTACTGAAGGAGGAGAAAAGGGAACATGGCCCAGCTAACAGTACTGAAGGTGGAGGGAGAGGAACATGGCTCTGCTAACAGTACTTAAGGTGGAGGGAGAGGACCATGGCTCAGCTAATAGCACTGAAGGAGGAGAGAAAGGAACATGGCCCAGCTAAGAGCAATGATGGAGGAGAGAGGGGAACATGTTCCAGCTAACAGTACTGAAGGAGGAGAGAGAGGAACATAGCCCAGCTAACAGTACTGAAGGAGGAGGGAGAGGAACATAGCCCAGCTAATAGTACTGAAGGAGGAGAGAAAGGAACATGGCTCAGCTAACAGCACTGAAGGAGGGGAGAAAGGAACATGGCTCAGCTAAAAGCACTGAAGGAGGAGAGAAAGGAACATGGCCCAGCTAAAAGCACTGAAGGAGGGAGAGGAACATAGCTCAGCTAACAGTACTGAAGGAGGAGAGAAAGGAACATGGCCTAGCTAACAGCACTGAAGGAGGAGAGAAAGGAACATGGCCTAGCTAATAGTAATGGAGGAGGAGAGAATGGAAAATGGCTCAGCTAAAAGCACTGAAGGAGGAGAGAAAGGAACATGGCCCAGCTAACAGCTCTGAAGGATGAGAGACAGGAACATGGCTCAGCTAACAGTACTGAAGGAGGAGAGACAGGAACATGGCCCAGCTAACAGTAATGAAGGAGGAGGGAGAGGAACATGGCTCAGCTAACAGCCCTGAAAGAGGAGGTGAGAAGGCGGAGGTGTGACATATCTGAGGGATTATCATGCTATAAACCAGCAGAACAGCCAACTCAGACCCGGACCCGGACAACAACCTCAACACCACATTGGGACAGACAACGCAGGACCCACCAACCCAACAAACCCCACCCCCTCCTAATAGCCCCCTTCTCAGCTCCCCCGACAAACTCCACACATTCATTGAGGACACACAAAAGCCAGATATTGTGCTCCTCATTGACCTAAATGGAAATATATATAAAGTTACACAAAGTTGCTAAAATCGGTGCCCAAACAATATGCATGCCCTGGAGCTGTTGTCAGAGGACAGACTCGGGTCCCCCAGCCACATCATAATTGACACGGGCAAAAACGACCAGAAGGCCCAGCAGGATAGGGTGGCCACAGCAGACAAGGGAGTGATTGAAAAAGCTTTTTCTGCTACGATGAAAATACTTTCACCCTGCCACCATACAGTGGGTTGAATACAATAATTTCCTGGGACTGTGCCTCAAAACCTAATGTCTTCCTGGCCCACCACTCCACCCTGCAATTGAACAGCCCCAACTTTTGCCAGGACCCTGAATGACGTCACCCTGAACCTCAGCCCCAGCCCCTCACACAGGATCAAAAGAGCAACGACACCCCGCCCAGACAAGCGTGACACCCTCTCAGAACTGGGAGACCCCCTCCTGAAGGACCTGCACCTAGCGAGCCCACGCCAAGAGGACCTACACCCAGACCACAGCATCATCAGCCACATCCCCCCCGACCCCAGATCAGACCTATGCCCCTTCTGCCCCCCTCCCCATGCCCCCCGCCCCTGCAGCAAAGACCTCAACATGACAGCCGCACATATGCCCAAGCCGTGAGCAGAGCAACAGCCCAACCCCCACTAGTACATTCTCCCAAGTCCCATCCTCCTACCTAAAAGGTATGTATCAGATGTTCAACATGCTCTGCTCACACCTACTGGAATGGTCTGAGAAACAACCACACAAAAACAACACTAGACACTATGGAACACAAAGCTTCTACTATCTCATCCCTGGAATATGCAAGGTTTGGGGTCATCTGCCTTTGGCCTAAGGAGCAGGAACCCATACTTCCTCAAAGAAATTGGGAATACAGACATTGTCATCCTACAGGAAACATGGTGCAGAGGAGACAGACCCACTGGTTGCCCTTTAGGTTACAGAGAGCTGGTAGTCCCATCCACCAAAATCCAAGGTGGGAAACATCAGGGGTTCAAAATGTAGAACCCAGTTGCTACATTTGAATATAAACATGGGTTTTATCAAACAAAACTATGCTAAAAAATTTCTCTGGCACCCTCAGGATGACAAATCAGAGCAATATAACTGATTGTTAGTACATCATTTACCTTCAGAAGTGAATGTATCAAACCAGTTGCCGTGATAAAAGTGTTTTTGTTGATGTGCACTCTCCTCAAACAACAGCGCAGTATTTTTCCACTGTAATACCTACTGTAAAGTTGACACTGCAGTTAGATTAACAAGAATTGAAGCTTTCTACCCATATAAGACATGTCTATGTCCCGGAAGGTTGTCTGTTGATTACAACGTCATTCTAGTCACATAAGCGCAACCGTCCCAGTTTAGGGACACAGATCCTGTAGAGGATGACATTTTCTCCCTCCTAGAGGGGGAGATCTACCACTTCCAGTCCCAGGGACATGTACATTACTAGTCTATGGTGACCTAAATGCCAGAACTGGACAGGAACCTGACATTCTCAGCACACAGGGGATAAACACCTACCCGGAGGTGACAGCATTCCCTCCCAAATATGTACCCCTAAACTATGACAAAACAGCCAACAAAAACAGGTCACAACTCCTGCAGCTCTGTCACACGCTGGGTCTGTACATAGTCAATGGTAAGGCTTCGAGGCGACTCTTACGGTAGGTACACCTACAGCTCATCCCTTGGCAGTAGTACTGTAGATTACTTTATCACTGACCTCAACACAGAGTATTTCAGAGCGTTGTACAAAAGCTGAAGAACATACGCACATCCAGGTACTTTCCACAGGTGCTGGAGTTGTAGGCAAACTCGTGGAAAACAGAAAGGAAAACGAGAGTTCACAGTCAGCCCACTATCAGATCACAGCAAAATCACAGTCTACTTGAACAGAGCAATACTCAATCATGAGGCATCAAAGCCAAAGGATCTGCATAATATTAAGAAATACTATAGATGGAAGAAAAGTAGTGTAGTAACCTACCAAAAAACATTTAGGAAACAAGAAATTCATTCCCTTTTAGACAACTTCCTGGACAAAATGTTTCACTGTAAAAGTGAAGTTGTAAACTTGGCAGTAGAACACATCAACAGTATATTTGGCCTTTCAGCTTCCCTATCAGCAGACAACCTAAAAAATTGACCAACAATGACTAATAATTTGATGAAGAATGCAGAAACCTAAGAAAGAAATTGAGAAACCTATCCAACCAAGTACATAGAGACCCATAAAACCTGTGCCTTCACTATGGTGAATCACTAAAACAATACAGAAATACAATACGGAATAAGAAGGAACAGCACGTCAGAAATCAGCTCAATGAAATTGAAGAATCCATAGAATCTAACCACTTCTGGGAAAACCACTTCTTCTGAAACATACTAAACAAACAACCACACAAAGAGTTATCTATCCAAAACTGAGATGTATGGATAAACCAATTCTGCAATCTTTTTGGCTCTATAACAAAGAACAAACAGCATAAACATATACATGGTGAATTACAAATCTTAGAATCAGCCTTTACAGACTACCAGAACCCACTGTATTCTCCAATTACATTTTTGGGTATTTGGTATTTTATTATGATCCCCATTAGCTGTTGCAAAAGCAGCAGCTACCCTGGAGTCCACACAAAACATAAAACATGACATGATACAGAACATTAATGGACAAAAACAGCTCAAGGACAGAATTACAATTTTTAAAAATTTCAAAAAATAAATAAAAAAGGACACTTAGCTTACATATCAAAACCAATACATACACACAAACTATCTAGGTCAAATAGGGGAGAGGCATTGTGCCGTGAGGTGTTGCTTTATCTGTTTCTTTTAAACCAGGTCTGCTGTTCATTTGAGCAATATGAGATGGACCGGAGTTCCATGCAATAATGGCGCTATATAATACTATACGCTTTCTTGAATTTGTTCTGGATTTGTGGACTGTGAAAAGATCCCTGGTGGCATGCCTGGTGGGGTAAGTGTGTGTGTCAGAGCTGTGTGTAGGTTGACTATGCAATGCAAAACATGTGGGATTTTAAACACATTAATGTTTCTTATAAAAATAAGAAGTGATGCAGTCAGTCTCTCCTCAACTCTTAGCCAAGAGAGACTGGTATGCATAGTATTTATATCAGCCCTCTGATTACAATGAAGAGAACGATGTGCCGTTCAGTTCTGGGCCAGCTGCAGCTTAAGGTCTTTCCTTGCAGTGTTCGACCACACGACTGGACAATAATCAAGATAAGACAAAATTAGAGCCTGCAGGACATGCTTTTTGGAATGTTGTGTCAAAAAAGCACATATCTTTATTACAGACAGACCTCTCAGCATCTTTACAACCATTGAATCTATATGTTTTGACCATGACAGTTTACAATCAATCAATCAAGTAATTTAGTCTCCTCAACTTGTTCAACAGCCACACCATTCATTATTAGATTCAGCTGAGGTCTAAAACTTAGGGAATGATTTATATGAAATACAATGGACTTAGTTGTAGAGATGTTCAGGACCAGTTTATTACTGGCCACCTATTCCAAAACAGACTGCAACTCTTTGTTAAGGGTTCCAGTGACTTCATTAGCTGTGGTTGATGATGGGTATATGGTTTAATCATCAGCATACGTGGACACACATGCTTTGCTTAATGCCAGTGGCAGGTCATTGGAAAAAATAGAAAAGAGTAGAGGGCCTAGAGAGCTGACCTGCGGTACACCACACTTTACATGTTTGATATTAGAGAAGCTTCCATTAAAGAAACCCCTTTGAGTTCTATTAGATAGTTAGCTCTGAATCCATGATATGGCACATGTTGAAAAGCCATAACACGTGTGTTTTTTCAACAATAGATTATGGTCAATAATATCAAAGGCTGCACTGAAATATAACAGTACAGCTCCCACAATCTTCTTATTATCAATTTCTTTCAACCAATCATCAGTCATTTGTGTCAGTGCAGTACATGTTGAGTGCCCTTCTCTATAAGCATGCTGAAAGTCTGTTCTTAATTTGTTTACAGAGAAATATAATTGTATTTGGTTAAACACAATTCTTTCCAACAGTTTGCTAAGAGCTGGCAGCAAGCTCATAGGTCTGCTATTAGTACCAGTAAAGGCCGCTTTATCACTCTTGGGTAGCGGAATTACTTTGGCTTCCCTTCAGGCCTGAGGGCAAATACTTTCCTCTAGGCTCAGATTAAAGACAAGACAGATAGGAGTGGCAATAGAGTCAGCTACCATCCTCAGTAGCTTTCTATCTAAGTTGCCAATTTCTTTCATTTCATTAGTTTTTTTATGCAAGAATACGATGGCTCACTGTTTGTTGTTGGCATTTCCTGCCTAAGTTTACCCACTTTGTCAATGAAGTAATCATTAAAATAATTGCCAACATCAAATTGTTATGAATAAGCCATCTGATTCAATAAAAGATGGAGCTGAATTGTTCTTTCTGCCCATAATTGAATTTAAACTACTCCAAAGTTTTTTTGCCATCGTTCTTTAATTCATTGATCTTGGTTTCATAATAAATACAGTTTCTAATTTGTTTTGTTGAGTTTAGTGACATAATTTCTCAATTTGTCAGACAGGCAGATGTGCAGCCAGACCTATTACCCACTAAATCCATGGAGCCTTAACAGTTCTAACAATCAGTATCATAACAGGTGCATGTTTAACAATCATTTTAATGTTTATTTATTTTTTATTTAACCTTTATTTAACTAGGCAAGTCATTAAGAACAAATTCGTATTTACAATGACGGCCTATCCCGGTCAAACCCTAACCCGGATGACGCTGGGCAAATTGTGTGCCGCCCTATGGAAGAAGCAATTTAATAAATGCATCAAGTGCAGTGTCTGGATGCTCCTTATTAATTACATCAGACCAACAAATATTTTTACCTTGATCCACATGAGTCACAGCAAAATCTTTTGTATGATCTCTTATACAGTATTTTAGGCCCAGTTTTTGGAACTGTGGCTTTCCTGGATACAGCCACAATATTGTTATCACTGCATCCAATGGGTACGGATACAGCTTTAGAACAAAGTTCTACAGTATTAGTACATATGTGATTGATACATGTGAATAATAATGTCCCTGTAGTGTTTGTAAACACCCTGGTAGGTTTATTAATAACCTGAACCAGATTACAGGCAGTGGTTACACTGAGAAGCTTCCTATTGAGCAGACAGATTGATGAAAACCAGTCAATATTAAGGTCCCCAAGAAAGTAGACCTCTCTGTTTACATCACATACACTGTCAAGCATTTCACACATATTATTTAGAAACTGACTGTTAGCACTTGGTGGCCTACAGCAACATCCCAAAAGAAAAGGCTTTAGATGTGTCAAGTGAACTTGCAACCACAACACAAATCTTCTCTAAGCATTACAGGGATATGGCTCTGAATATATACAGCAACAGATTCCCCATAAGTTTTTCTGTCTCCACAATAGATGTTATATCCTTTTATTCCTACTGCTGTATCATCAAATGAATTATCTAAGTGAGTCTCAGAAATGGCTAATATATGACTGTTATCTGACGTTAGCAAGTTATTGATTTCATTAACATTATTTCTAAGGCTACATATATTAATATGGTCTTTTCAGCCCTTTTACTCGGTAGCTTATCAGAGATAGACATAATATGGAAAAGATTAAACAAAACAAGAGAAAAAAAAAATATATAAAATCAGCAGTCCATTATTAACCAATTGGTGTGTGTGTGTGTGTGTGCGCGCGCGTGTGCGTGCCGTGCGTGTGCTGCGGGGTTGAAGCTACGAACACATAGGCTTGGCTCATTGAATGAACAACAGAGCAAAATACAAACCTTCCAAACCATAAACGCCTGTGGTGTTGATGGTATCCAAACTTAAATCAAGTCAAATCAAATCAAATGTTATTGGCCACATGCAAATCAAATCAAACTTTATTGGTCACATACACATGGTTGGCAGATGTTAATGCGAGTGTAGCGAAATGCTTGTGCTTCTAGTTCCTACAATGCAGTAATAACCAACGAGTAATCTAACCTATCAATTTCACAACAACTACCTTATACACACAAGTGTAAAGGAATGAAGAATATGTACATAAAAATATATGAATAGTGAATAGTGATGGTACAGAATGGCATAGGCAAGATGCAGTAGATGGTATCGACTACAGTATATACATATGAGATGAGTAATGTAGGGTATGTAAACATATAAAAGTGGAATGTTTAAAGTGGCTGGTGATGCATGTAGTACATCAAGATGGCAAGATGCAGTAGATGGTATAGAGTACAGTATATACATATGAGATGAGTAATGTAGGGTATGTAAACGTTATATGAAGTGACATTGTTTAAAGTGTCTGGTGATACATTTTTCCAGACATTTTTACATTGTTAAAGTCACCTTCTGGATGATAGCGTGGTGAACAGGCAGTGGCTCGGGTAGTTGTTGTCCTTGATGATCTTTATGGCCTTCCTGTGACATCGGGTGGTGTAGGTGTCCTGGAGGGCAGGTAGTTTGGCCACGGTGATGCGTTGTGCAGACCTCACTACCCTCTGGAGAGTCTTACGGTTGTGGGCGGAGCAGTTGCCATACCAGGCAGTGATACAGCCCGATAGGATGCCCTCGATTGTACATCTGTAAAAGTTTGTGAGTGCTTTTGGTGACAAGCCAAATGTCTTCAGCCTCCTGCGTTTGAAGAGTCGCTGCTGAGCCTTCTTCACCACGCTGTCTGTGTGGGTGGACCAATTCAGTTTGTCCGTTATGTGTATGCCGAGGAACTTAAAACTTACTACCCTCTTCACTACTGTCCCGTCGATGTGGATTGGGGGGTGCTCCCTCTGCTGTTTCCTGAAGTCCACGATCATCGCCTTTGTTTTGTTGACGTTGAGTGTGAGGTTATTTTCCTGACACCACACTCCGAGGGCCCTCACCTCCTCCCTGTAGGCCGTCTCGTCATTGTTGATAATCAAGCCTACCACTGTAGTGTCGTCTGCAAACTTGATGATTGAGTTGGAGGCGTGCATGGCCACGCAGTCGTGGGTGAACAGGGAGTATAGGAGAGGGCTGAGAACGCACCCTTGTGTGGCCCCAGTGTTGAGGATCAGTGGGGTGGAGATGTTGTTACCTACCCTCACCACCTGGGGGCGGCCTGTCAGGAAGTCCAGTATCCAGTTGCACAGGGCGGGGTCGAGACCCAGGGTCTCGAGCTTGATGACGTGTTTGGAGGGTACTATGGTGTTAAATGCTGAGCTGTAGTCGATGAACAGCATTCTCACATAGGTATTCCTCTTGTACCGATGGGTTAGGGAAGTGTGCAGTGTGGTTGCGAATGCATCGTCTGTGGGCCTATTGGGGCGATAAGCAAATTGGAGTGGGTCTAGGGTGTCAGGTAGGGTGGAGGTGATAGGGTCCTTGACTAGTCTCTCGAAGCACTTCATGATGACGGAAGTGAGTGCAACGGGGCGATTGTTGTTTAGCTCAGTTACCTTAGCTTTCTTGAGAACAGAAAGAAAGATGGCCCTCTTGAAGCATGTGGGAATAGCAGACTGGGATAGGGATTGACTGAATATGTCCGTAAACACACCCGCCAACTGGTCTGCGCATGCTCTGAGGACGCGGCTAGGGATGCCTTCTGCTCCGGCAGCTTTGCGAGGGTAAACACGTTTAAAGTTTTACTCACATTGGCTGCGGTGAAGGAGAGCCCACAGGTTTTGGTAGCGGGCCGTGTTGGTGGCACTGTATTGTCCTCAAAGCAAGCAAAGACGTTATTAAATGATAAAATATACAGACCACAAATTACATTTGGCTATAAACTCTTTAACATCATCCCCAGCTCTTGCATCGTCTCCAATATTTGGAACCAAGGACTGATCACCACAATCCATAAAAATGGGGACAAATTTGACCCCAATAACTACCATGGGATATATGTCAACAACAACATTGGGAAAATCCTCTGTGTAATCATTAAAAGCAGACTTGTGCATTTCCTTAGAAAAACAATGTACATAGCAAATGTCTATTGGATTTTTATCAAGTTACCATACGACAGACCACGTATTCACAATGAATGTTTGTGTGAATGTTTTTTTTGCTGATTTCAAAAAGCTTTTGACTCAATTGGCATGAGGGTCTGCTATACAAATTGATGGAAAGCGTTGTTAGGGGAAAGTCATACAACATTATAAAATCCATGTACACAAAAGACAACTGTGCGGTTAATATTGGCACAAAAAAAACATTGTGGTGTGAGACAGGGATGCAGCTTGATCCCAACTCTCTTGAAGATATATATCAACAAATTGGCAAGGGCACTAGAACAGTCTCTAGCATCCAGCCTCAACCTGTGACATCTGAAGTCAAATGTCTACTGTTTGCTGATGATCTGGTGCTTCTGTCCCCAACCAAGAAGAGCCTACAGCAGCACCTAGATCTTCTGCTCAGATTCTGTCAGACCTGGGCCCTGACAGTAAATCTCAGTAAGACAAAAATAATGGTGTTCCAAAAAAAGTCCAGTTGCCAGGACCACAAATACAAATTCCATCTAGACACCATTTCCCCAGAGCACACAAAAAACTTTACATACCTCGGCTTAAACATCAGCACCACAGGTAACTTCCACAAAGTTGTGAATGATCTGAGACACAATGCAAGAATGGCCTTCTATGCCATCAAAAGGAACATAAAATTCGATATACCAATTATGATCTGCCTAAAAATACTTGAATCAGTTGTAGAACCCATTGCTCTTTATGGTTGTGAGGTTTGGGGTCAGCTCACCAACCAAGAATTCACAAAATGGGACAAACACTAAATTGAGACTCTGCATGCAGAATTCTGCTTAAATATTCACTGTGTTCAACATAAAACACCAAATAATACATGCAGAGCAGAATTAGGTCGATACCCGCTAATTATCAAAATCCAGAAAAGAGATGTTAAATTCTACAACCATCTAATAGGAAGCGATGCCCAAATCCTCCATAACAAAGTCATCACCTACAGAGAGATGAACCTGGAGAAGAGTCCCCTAAGCAAGCTGGTCCTGGAGCTCTGTTCAGACCTCACAGAGCCCCAGGATAGCTACACAATTAGACCCACCCAAATCATAAGAAATTAAAACAATAATGACTTGGCACACTGGAAATAATTAATGGAAAGAAAGATCAAACTAGAATTCTATTTGGCCATAAACCGAGAGTAGACAGTGGCAGAATGCCTGACTGCTGTGACTGACCCAAAATGAAGGAAAGCTTTGTACAGACTCAGTGAGCATAGTCTTTCTACTGAGAGAGGCCGCCGTAGGCAGACCTTGCTCTCAAGAGAAGACAAGCTATGTGCACACTGTCCACAAAATGAGGTGGAAACTAAGCTGCTCTCCCTAACCTCCAAATGCATTACCATATTAGAGACTGTTACGTTCTGACCTTAGTTATTTTGTTATGTCTTTGTTTTAGTATGGTTTAGGGCGTGAGTTGGGTGGGTAGTCTATGTTCTTTTTTTCAATGTTGTGGTTTTGTGTTTGGCCTGGTATGGACCTCAATCAGAGGCAAATGTCGTTCGTTGTCTCTGATTGAGAATCATACTTAGGTAGCCTTTTCCCACCTGTGTGGTGTGGGTGATTGTCTTCTGTTCTGTCACCTTACATAACTGTTTCGTTTCGTTCTCCTTTGTTATTTTGTTTAGTCTTCTCTGTTGAATAAATGTAATGATGAACACTTACCACGCTGCGCTTTGGTCCTCACCTCATTCCAACGACGAGCGTTACAGAGACACATATTTCCCTCAGATTACACAGACCCACAAAGAATTTGAAAAACAAATCCAACTTTGATAAATTCACATATCTATTGGGTGAAATACCAGTGTGCCATCACAGTCGCAAGATTTGTGACCTGTCACCACAAGAAAAGGGCAACCAGTGAAGAACATTGTAAATACTTAAGTCGTTTTTTGGGGTATTTGTACTTTACTTCACTGTTTATATTTTTGACAACTTTTACTTTTTGTACACTACATTCCTAAAGAAAATAATGTACTTGTTACTCCATTCATTTTCCTTCACACCCAAAAGTACTTGTTACATTTTGAATGCTTAGCAGGGCAGGAATTGGTCCAATTCACAGACTTACTAAGACAACATCTCTGGTCATCTGTACTGCCTCTGATCTGGCGGACTCACTAAACAGATACTTTGTTTGCAAATCATTGTCAAAGTGTTGAAGTGTGCCCCTGGCTGTCCAATCCTGCAATCTGATTTGCTTAATATAAGGAATGTGAAATTATTTATACGTATACTTAAGTATATTTAAAACAAAATACTTTTAGACTTTAACTCAAGTAGTATTTAATTGGTTGACTTCACCTTCACTTGAGTCGTTTTTTATTAAGGTATCTTTACTTTTACTCAAGAATGACAATCGGGTACCACTGAGTGTCAGCATTTGTCCCCTATCACTTCACATCTCTCATATTCAGAATACCCTGATCTACTCAGTGGCAGTGATGCCTGATGTAGGACTGATGTAGGACTCTGGGGACAGGGCTCTCCTCACTATGTACAGGAGTAATATACAATAGGTTCTACAGGGAAGGCAAGCTAGCAGCTAAGGTGTTAGCTAAGGTTAGGGTTAGGGCTGGAGCTAGGGTTAGGGCTGGGGTTGTGGTTGAGGCTAGGGTTAGGGTTGAGCCGGGATGTGGACATGAAGCTATGGTTAGGGTTGTGGTTGTTTCTGGCTGAGGGATAGTGATCAGTTCTATTGAAACGATTGAAACTATTGGCTACTATGTTTCCTTGTTTACTTACTGGAAGTTGAAAGACAATGACAGTACTGTATCTCTCTTCTTAACTCTGTACAAGATTTTGCTTCCCACGTCTTATTCTCACCAGGAGTAAAACTCCACAGAGAGGCCTTACGTGAATTATAGTAAGTGACCGTAGGACTCTGCCAGTCCAAGAGCCAAAGCCTGAGCCAGACAGTCCATAGATAGTTAAGTAAACACAGCAAACAGATCAGTGAGAGAGTTAGAGAGAGAGGAGGAAATATATTGCAGCAGCCCTGGGCATTGCATCATTTCCCCCCACCACTGAATAGGATTACCATTGACCAAAAAGATAGTGTGCATCCCAAATGGCACCCTATTCCCTTCATAGTCCACTAGTTTTGACCAGGGTCCATAGGGCTCTGGTCAAAAGTAGTGCACTATGTAGGGTGCCATTTGGGATGCAGGCAAAGATAATCTCTGGCCCTGTGAATAGTGAAAAAGTGTTAGGCCAAAAAAGCCAATTCCAGAGTTAATTAGAGAGCAGTTCCCCGTCTGGCCCTGACTGCAGAGGGTAAAATAAGCAATGTGCTGCTTGCCGATAAAAACCTATTGGCGGTATTTATTGTTGTTTTCCCCGACCATTGGACTGTGTTTTTTTCTCTCTTTTCTATCTCTCAGAGTTCAATAATCAGTGATTGGTTGATTGTTTCATTAATCCAATTACCGACTAGTAAATAATAGTGTCATCATGGCCTCTGAATTATCTCTGTGATATCTCTACCAACTCTCTATTAAAGGCAATCCTATCACAGCCTATCAGAGCAGCAGAGACTAAGCATATTGTGACAAAGTACAGAGCTAATAAATCAATACAATTCGACACCAGAATCAGGACACTTATACAGTACAACCACTATACTGTACATTCACATGATGAATATCAAGGTATTTGCAACCGGTGTAGCACCACCCAAAGGTGGAATGATGCAATTGCAAAGAGCCTAATTTGGTTTAACATAAAGTCCTGAAATTAAAAATATTCCCTCTAAACTATAAGAATATACTTGACATTTACATGTGTCCCTTAGCATCTGTCCCAAATGGCACCCTATTTCCTAATTAGTGCACTACTTTTGACCTAGAGCCATATGGGCCCTGGTCAAAAGTAGTGCACTCTAAAGGGAATAGGGTGCCATTTGGCTGCGTACCCTATGTTGGATAATGCCTTGGCATGGGGGATATGGGTCTCTGTTGTCTGTTGTTACCCGCTAGAAGTAAGTGAAGTTGATATTGACTGTCAGTCTCTCTTCATACAATGAACACTGCTGTTGAGTGCTAATCAATGAGGCCTAATGCCTCTATTATAATCCATCTCTCCAATTAAAGCTGTATTGATCACCAGCAGACCTTGGTTGCCTCCAAAATGACACCCTATTTCCTATTTAGTGCACTACTTTAGTAGTAGCTCTGGTCAAATGTAGTGCACTTTTTTATGGAATAGGTTGCCATTTTGAACAAAGACCTTGTGTTACAGTGGAGCTGCCTGGGTCTGGGAGAAATCAAATGGAAAAGCTCCGGCCTGAATTAAATCTCCTTTAATATCCAACAGACTAGGGATGTGTTCCAAATAGCACCCTATTCCCTATTTAGTGTACTACTTTTGACCAGAGGCTTTTGGGCCCTGGACAAAAGTAGTGCACTACATAGGGAATAGGGTGCCATTTGGGACGTAGCGTAGTGCTTCAGCGACAATCACTTTAGAGTGGGAGTTTTTTTTAACATATTATTCACATGGATATATCCCTGAGGTTTTAAATATGCATTGTCTCGACTGGCTGGGCTGTGGGTAGAGGGGATATAAATATGTTATGTTTTTGATGTATTCCTTAAACACAGTACTGTGACTACTACACCATTTGTTCAATAACGAATCTGTTCAATAAATAATCTACTGTACTTATTTTTTCAAACACGCTACTGCATTGACAAAGCTGTGTCAGCTTTGAAAATACAACTTGTGTCATAGGAATTACATTAATGTCTGTCAGGCCATGTACGTTAATATTGATCTTCAGCTCAGCTTTCAACACCATAGCCCCCTCCAAGTTCATCATTAAAGTAACCGTCGAGTGCGTCCCGAGTTTTTATGAAATATGACATAGAATTATTACAATATGTGTGAAATACGTCATTTAAAAATGTTTTTTTAAATTAAATTAAGTTTGTTAAAAATGAGCTTTTCTGTGTTGGAATGCAGTGGGCGGACCCTGACAACAAAATGGTGTGGGCGTATACTGGTGATTGAAAATATTCATACAAATTGACCACTGATTGACCAGCTCAGCCAATGGGGCATGGTTACATAATTAGCAAGCATTTTTTAAATGGTCTGTTTGAGATTGTGTTTTTTCTCAAATGTATGCTTTGGACACAAAAACATGTGTAAGATGAGTCAACAACATAAACTGAGTATGAGTAAACAGAAAATGTACTTTTAAAAGTGAGATTTTCACTGGACAGTTCGGCTGCGTTTACACAGGAAGCCCAATTCTGATGTTTTTTCTAATTGATCTTTTGACTAATCACATCAGATCTTTTCTCATTAGATCTTTTTCAGGGCTGATATAATTGGTCAAAAGACCAATGAGTGAAAAAAATATCAGAATTTGACTGACTGTGTAAACGCAGCCATGCTTTAAGCTCAGGGCACTGGTTATAAACACCTCCCTCTACAACTGGATCCTGGACTTCCTGACGGGCAGACCCCAGGTGGTGAGGGTAAGCAAAAACACCTCCGATACACAACACAGCAGCTCCGAGGGGTGTGGGCTCAGCCCCCTCCTGTACACCCACGACTGCGTGGCCATGCATGACTTCAACACCATCGTTAAGTTTGTCGACGACAAAACGGTGGTGGGCCTCACGAGATAGCCCACAGGGAGGAGGTTAGAGCCCTGGCAAAGTGATGCCAGGAAAATAACCTCTCCCTCAACGTCAGCAAAACCAAGGAGCTGATCATGGACTACAGAAAACAGGGGGGTGAGCACACCCTCATCTGCATCGAAGGGGGCTGCAGTGGAGAGGGACAAAAGTTCCTCTGCATGCACATCACAGAGGACCTGACATGGACCAATCACACCAACACCATGGCGTAGAAGGCACAACAGAGGACCTGACATGGACCAATCACACCGACACCATGGCGTAGAAGGCACAACAGAGGACCTGACATGGACCAATCACACCGACACCATGGCGTAGAAGGCACAACAGAGGACCTGACATGGACCAATCACACCGACACCATGGCGTAGAAGGCACAACAGCGCCTCTTCATCCTCAGGTGACTGAAGACATTTGGAAGGGGCCCTCAGATCTTCAACAAGTTCTACAGCTGAACCATTGAGAGCATCTTGAATGGCGGCTGTATCACCGCCTGGTATTGCACACACACATACAACCACACAAACACACACAAACACACACACACACAGTCAATGCTGCTGTTCTATTATATACTATGTATTTAACTGTGCGGCCAAGTCACTATTCGCTTTACATTTGTAAATACAATCATACTTGACATAGCACATTCATAATCTATACTGTATATCCTACTGTGCACATATCCGTTAATTACTTTGCAAACTACCTTCTAATTACTTTATATTTTTAATTAGACTTTTTATTATTTATATTGATTATTGGATTTGATTTGATATTCATCCACAGTGAACCAGTTACCGCTCAACTCCATTACCATACAATTAAAATGCAATTACTAAGGTATATGTAAGAATACTTGATTTTTTACGTCACAGGTATAATAAGAGCAACTTATTGCAAACTGTTACCGCGTGTACCATGACTGAAAACCATTCCAAGATGAGAGGATGAGATGAGAGAATTCTCAGGCCGTTACTTTGACAAAGACATGCACCATTTGAATAATCTGCTGTGTAGATGTTATCTGTGGGACACAGTCTGTGATTAGATAAACTAACTGCGCGATGAGGAGGCAGTTGTTGTTTCTCATGCCCTGTCATCATAATTATACTGTCTCTAGTCTTATCACGAAGAAGAAGAAGAAGAAGAAGAAGACGGAGGAGGCAGAATTCACTATGTACATTTCCTATTTAGATATGGAAATCACATAAACATTGGCAGCATTCCAATATCCACACTTAGCATACCACTTAGAACGAATCAATGCATTGGGAAAGCATCTTAAGTGCTATACTTGTATAGACACTGGAACATAGCCAGCCAGTGGTGTTACTTCAACCCCAGAGAGGCAGCACTAGACTCAGTCTCCTCAGTCTCAAGTATGGCAGTGAGTATTATGTTCTTACCCTGCATGTCCCTCTCCTCAGTCTCTCCCCCTCTCTCTCTCTCTGGCTGGTGCCATTCATTACGATGAGAGCTCAGCGATAGATAACAGTTTATAGCTTCAGCATTAGTGCACAGACACACTCACAAACACACACACACACACACACACACACACACACACACACACACACACACACACACACACACACACACACACACACACACACACACACACACACACACACAACGATAGATAGTGATTTATAGCTTCAGCATTAGAGAGCCACATTCATCACAGCGTTGGCTGATGAGGTGTCGACATCACACTCCAACGTGATTAATCATCAGCTTCCTGCCAAGCTGCTTAGCCTGATAACGTCACCATACGTAACGCCATTTATGATAATACGTATAGCGAAATGGGGACCGGTAGTAAAAGTGTGTCAGTTTAAAGATTGAGGAAATGAACGGAAGTCATGCGGACGTCAAGCGATGGAATGATCTAAGGATAGCAGGTTATGTAAGCTAGGGCTCCATTAAATATAAGTTTTGCGTACAGTAGCATGGGAAAGGAATGACAGGGTCTGCATATCTATATGAATTAAATCAAATGAAACGTTATTTGGCTCATACTTCGTAGAAAACAGGTGTAGACGAACAGTAAAAATGGAAATAGTGGCTAAGTGAATAATTAAACAAAAATAAAGAATATAAATAACAATAACAACATACAGCATAGGGAGTAGAAAATAACAAGACTATATACTGTAACGCTCGTCGAAATGGGTAGACCAAGGCGCAGCGTGATTTGAGTTCATCATATTTGTTTTAAATGTGAACCAGCAACAAAATAATAAAGAGAAACAAACAAACGAACGTACAGCCTTGTAGGGCTCAAAAAGCAACAATACAAAAACAAGATCCCACAAACAACAGCTGGGAAAAGGCTGCCTAAATATGATCCCCAATCAGAGACAACAATAGACAGCTGCCTCTGATTGGGAACCATACCAGGCCAACCTAGAAACACAAAAACTAGACTACACATAGAAATAATAAACTACAACACCCCTCAGTCAAGCCCTGACCTACTCCACCATAGAACATAAAGGCTTTCTATGGTCAGGACGTGACATTACCCCCCTCCCAAAGGTGCAGACTCCTGCTGCAAAACCTGAAACCAAAAGGGAGGGTTAGGGGGATGTCTAGTGTCGGTGGCAGCTCAGGTGCGGGACGAAGAACCCTCTCATCCCGTGGATCCTCCAGCATCGGAGGCGGCTCAGGTGCAGGACCAAGAATCCGCTCATCCTGTGAATCCAGCCATGGACCCGGGCTGGACACTGTGCCTGGACAGGGCACCAATGCAGAAGAAGACTCTGACCTTGGAGCTGGACTGGACGCCGTGCTTGGACTGGGCATCGGTGCAGGGAAAGGCTCCGGCCATGGAGCGGGACTGGACGCGTGCTTAGACTGGGCATCGGTGCAGGGAAAGGCTCCGGCCATGGAGCGGGACTGGACGCCGTGCTTAGACTGGGCATCGGTGCAGGGAAAGGCTCCTGCCATGGAGCGGGACTGGACGCCGTGCTTAGACAGGGCATCGGTGCAGGGAAAGGCTCCTGCCATGGAGCGGGACTGGACGCCGTGCTTAGACTAGGCATCGGTGCAGGGAAAGGCTCCTGCCATGGAGCGGGACTGGACGCCGTGCTTAGACTGGGCATCGGTGCAGGGAAAGGCTCCTGCCATGTAGCGGGACTGGACGCCGTGCTTAGACTGGGCATCGGTGCAGGGAAAGGCTCCGGCCATGGAGCGGGACTGGACGCCGTGCTTAGACTGGGCATCGGTGCAGGGAAAGTCTCCTGCCATGGAACTGGAGGTTCTGGACTGTGGACCATCGCAGAAGGTTCCGGACCATTGACTGTCTCAGGAGGTTCCGGACCGTTGACTGTCTCAGGAGGTTCCGGACTGTGGACCGTCTCAGGAGGCTCCGGGCCGTCTCAGGAGGCTCCGGACTGTGGACCATCTCAGGAGGCTCCAGACTGTGGACCATCTCAGGAGGCTCCGGGCTGTGGACCGTCTCAGGAGGCTCCGGACTATGGACCGTCTCAGGAGGCTCCGGACTATGGACCGTCTCAGGAGGCTCCGGACTGTGGACCGTCTCAGGAGGCTCTGGACTGTGGACCGTCGAGGGAGGTTCCGGACTGTGGACCATCGAGGGAGGTTCCAGACTGTGGACCGTCTCAGGAGGCTCCGGACTATGGACCGTCTCAGGAGGCTCCGGACTGTGGACCGTCTCAGGAGGCTCCGGACTGTGGACCATCGAGGGAGGTTCTGGACTGTGGACCGTCTCAGGAGGCTCCGGACTGTGGACCGTCTCAGGAGGCTCCGGACTGTGGACCGTCTCAGGAGGCTCCGGACTATGGACCGTCTCAGGAGGCTCCGGACTGTGGACCGTCTCAGGAGGCTCCGGACTGTGGACCATCGAGGGAGGTTCCGGATTGTGGACCGTCGAGGGAGGTTCCGGACTGTGGACATTCGTTGGAGGTTCCGGACTGTGGACCGTCGTTGGAGGTTCCGGACTGTGAAACATCGGCGGAAGCTCTGGACTGGGAACTTTCGCAGGAAGCTCTGGACTGGGAACTGTCGCCGGAAGATCTGGACTGGGAACTGTCACCGGAAGCTCTGGACTAGGAACTGTCACCGGAAGCTCTGGACTGTGGAGGCGCACTGGAGGCCTGGGCACTGGGACCGGTACAGGTGGCACCGGGCTGATGACAGGCACCTTAGGGCGAGTGCAGGGAGGAGGCACAGGATATACTGGACTGTGGAGGCGCACTGGAGGCCTGATGCGTGGGACTGGTACAGTTGGCACCGGGCTGATGACACGCACCTCAGGGCGAGTGCGGGGAGGAGGCACAGGACGTACTGGACTGTGGAGGTGCACTGGAGGCCTGATGCGTGGGACCGGTACAGGTGCCACCGGGCTGGCTGATGACACGCACCTCAGGGCGAGTGCGGGGAGGAGGCACAGGATGTACTGGGCTGTGAAGGCGCACTGGCGACACAGTGCGTAGAACCGGCACAGGATATTCTTGTCCGAGGAGGCTCACTGGAGACCAGGAGCACTGAGCCGGCACAACCCTTCCTGGCTGGATGATCATTTTCGCAAGGCAAGTGCGGAGAGCTGGCACCGAGTGCCCCCGGCTGTAAATGCGCACTGGAGACACAGTGTGTAGAGAATAACATGACTATATACGGCATAGGGAGTATAAAATAACAAGACTATATACAGTATAGGGAGTAGAAAATAACAAGACTATATACAGTATAGGGAGTAGAAAATAACAAGACTATATACAGTATAGGGAGTAGAAAATAACAAGACTATATACAGTATAGGGAGTAGAAAATAACAAGACTATATACAAGGAGTACCATTACAGAGTCGATGTGCAGGGGTACAAGGTATTTGAGGTAGCTATGTACTGTACATATACTGTAGGTAGGGGTAGTGACTATCAGTGGTCTGTGTGTGTGGGCGTATGTAGTGTGTGTGTGTGTGTGTGTGTGTGTGTGTGTGTGTGTGTGTGTGTGTGTGTGTGTGTGTGTGTGTGTGTGTGTGTGTGTGTGTGTGTGTGTGTGTGTGTGTGTGTGTGTTGGGGTGTCAGTGTAAGTATATGTGAGTGTGTGGGTAGAGTCCAGTGTGTGTGCATAGATTCAGTGCAAGAGAGTTGGTGCGAAAAAGGGTCAAAGCATATAATCCGGGTAGCCATTGAATTAGCTATTTAGCTGTCTTTTTTAGAACTCTTTTGGCTTGGGGGTAGAAGCTGTTCAGGCTCCTGTTGGTTCCAGAATTGGTGCATTGGTACCGCTTGCCGTGCGGTAGCAGAGAGAGCATTCTGTAGAGATTGCATCATCCGTGGATCTGTTGGGGCGGTATGCGAATTGGAGTGGGTCCAGGGTGTCTGGGATAATGGTGTTGAAGTGAGCCATGACCAGCCGTTCAAAGCATTTCATGGCTATAGATGTATAGAGAGTGCTACGAGGCGATAGTCGTTTAGACAGGTTACCTTGGCATTCTTGGGCACAGGGACTATGGTGGTCTGCATGAAACACGTAGGTATTACAGACTGGGTCAGGGTGAGGTTGAAATGAAGACACTTGCTAGCTGGTCAGCGCATGCTCTGAGAACACGTCCTAGTAATACATCTCTATTGTACTCCACACTGCCCTTTCCCACTTGGACAGAAGGAACACCTAAGTGAGAATGCTGTTCATTGACTACAGCTCTGTGTCCTCCGGAACCAGCTGGTGCTCTCATGCATGGTTTAGTATTGTTTGTCTGAAAGCAAACATTGAAGGCATTTAGCTCGTCTAGTAGGCTCGTGTCACTGGGCAACTCGTGACTGGGTTTTGTAATCTTTTTGTAATCCGTGATAGTTTGCAAATCCTGCCACATCCGATGAGCGTCAGAGCTGATGTAGTAGAATTGATCTTAGTCCTCTATTGACGCTTTGCCTGTTTGATGGTTAATTTATTTTAAACGTTTGGGTTAATATCCCACTCCTTGAATGCGGAAGCTCTAGCCTTTAGCTCAGTGCGGCTGTTGCCTGTAATCCATGGTTTGCCTGTAATCCATGGATATGTGTGTGTGATATATTATGCTTTGTAAAGGATCCTACTTGAAAGGCACAAGAGGGGGCCATCTCTACAACATACACCAGGCATTCAGTGAGATGTAAGTTCTATAATGTACAGTGAGTGATATATTGTGTCGTCTATTGTCTGTGTTTAAAAAAGGATGCTACTCCGGGGCACAAGAGGGGTCTAGGGAAGGATGCTACTCCAGGGCACAAGAGGGGTCTAGGTCTCTAGTTTACAACATGCACTCTTCATTCAGTGAGATGTAAGGTCTACATGAATGAAAGTCACAGTCACATTTCATTATGGGTAATGTGTGTGGCTGGGCTCCACAGTGCTCCAGGAGAGTTGGCCTCCATTTTATGAGGCATTGTTCTTGGCAGAGGATGCCCTGATAAGATAACCCATGTGCACTCATGCAATAGTGTCTACGTCCCAAATGGAACCCCATTCCCTAAATAGTGCACTACTTTTGACCAGAGCACTATGGGCCCTGGTCACAACTAGTGCATTGTATGGGGAATAGGGTGAAATTTGGGATGCTACAATGTCACATAGAGCAAGTTCATGATGCATGCTAGCCTGGTTCTAGATCTCTCATCAACGGGTCTATCAATGAGTATGGTTACATGCACACAATTATGTGATTATTGTGACTAGTCAGATTAATATAGTAATTTAATTCAAATGTTTGCATGCTTGGCAAGAAGGATCTCTAATAATCCTGTTTACATGGACCTATCTGAAATCAGGCTACCTGATGGCACTCTGATAAAAGCAGAGAATCTGGCAATCAAAATAAATGTTCTACCACAGCGACCATGTTATTTTTGGGAAGCACGGTTGATTCTGAGTTCGGACATATAAAGTTTGTATGTGATAAGTTTGTATGTCGTGATGCATTCTTTATTCTTACTCTTATTATTATTCATTCTGATGCCTGGTCACTTTACCCTGCCTTTATGTACATTTCTCCCTCAAATACGTTGTACCCCTGCACATTCATCTGGTACTCCCTGTATATTGCTTCCTTCTTCTGTATTTTATGACAATTCCAAGTCCAATTTTTTCATTGGGAAGGGCTCGTAAGCAAACATTTCACGGTAAAGTCTACACCTGTTGTATTCGGGGCAAATCGATTTGATTCGATAACTATACCTAACATGAGTACTTTCAGTTTTCCCGAACTCACTTCCCTCGCCCATTAGAGGGAGTCTTGCGCTGCTGGTTCTGGCACATGCGCAGAAGAAATACACTGCTGGAACTCTGATTAAACTATTTACATGTCCTAATCATTTGAAATATTGCTCTGACAGCCAGGTGTTTTAATCGGCGTGTGCTCACTACGATTATTTTACTTATTTATTATTTTTTATTTCACCTTTATTTAACCAGGTAGGCTAGTTGAGAACAAGTTCTCATTTACAACTGCGACCTGGCCAAGATGAAGCAAAGCAGTGCGACACAAACAACACAGAGTTACACATGGAGTAAACAAACGTACAGTCAATAACACATTAGAAAAAACTATATACAGTGTGTGCAAATGTAGTAAGATTAGGGAGGTAAGGCAATAAATAGGCCATAGTGGCGAAATAATTACAATTTAGCAATTAAACACTGGAGTGAAAGATCTGCAGAAGATGAATGTGCAAGTAAAAATCCTGGGAAGCAAAGGAGCAAAACAATAAATAACAACATGGGGATGAGGTAGTTGGGTGAGCTATTTATAGATAGGCTACAGTGCCTTGCGAAAGTATTCGGCCCCCTTGAACTTTACGACCTTTTGCCACATTTCAGGCTTCAAACATAAAGATATAAAACTGTATTTTTTGTGAAGAATCAACAACAAGTGGGACACAATCATGAAGTGGAACGACATTTATTGGATATTTCAAACTTTTTTAACAAATCAAAAACTGAAAAATTGGGCGTGCAAAATTATTCAGCCCCTTTACTTTCAGTGCAGCAAACTCTCTCCAGAAGTTCAGTGAGGATCTCTGAATGATCCAATGTTGACCTAAATGACTAATGATGATAAATACAATCCACCTGTGTGTAATCAAGTCTCCGTATAAATGCACCTGCACTGTGATAGTCTCAGAGGTCCGTTAAAAGCGCAGAGAGCATCATGAAGAACAAGGAACACACCAGGCAGGTCCGAGATACTGTTGTGAAGAAGTTTAAAGCCGGATTTGGATACAAAAAGATTTCCCAAGCTTTAAACATCCCAAGGAGCACTGTGCAAGCGATAATATTGAAATGGAAGGAGTTTCAGACCACTGCAAATCTACCAAGACCTGGCCGTCCCTCTAAACTTTCAGCTCATACAAGGAGAAGACTGATCAGAGATGCAGCCAACAGGCCCATGATCACTCTGGATGAACTGCAGAGATCTACAGCTGAGGTGGGAGACTCTGTCCATAGGACAACAATCAGTCGTATATTGCACAAATCTGGCCTTTATGGAAGAGTGGCAAGAAGAAAGCCATTTCTTAAAGATATCCATAAAAAGTGTCGTTTAAAGTTTGCCACAAGCCACCTGGGAGACACACCAAACATGTGGAAGAAGGTGCTCTGGTCAGATGAAACCAAAATTGAACTTTTTGGCAACAATGCAAAAACGTTATGTTTGGCGTAAAAGCAACACAGCTGAACACACCATCCCCACTGTCAAACATGGTGGTGGCAGCATCATGGTTTGGGCCTGCTTTTCTTCAGCAGGGACAGGGAAGATGGTTAAAATTGATGGGAAGATGGATGGAGCCAAATACAGGACCATTCTGGAAGAAAACCTGATGGAGTCTTCAAAAGACCTGAGACTGGGACGGAGATTTGTCTTCCAACAAGACAATGATCCAAAACATAAAGCAACATCTACAATGGAATGGTTCAAAAATAAACATATCCAGGTGTTAGAATGGCCAAGTCAAAGTCCAGACCTGAATCCAATCGAGAATCTGTGGAAAGAACTGAAAACTGCTGTTCACAAATGCTCTCCATCCAACCTCACTGAGCTCGAGCTGTTTTGCAAGGAGGAATGGGAAAAAATGTCAGTCTCTCGATGTGCAAAACTGATAGAGAAATACCCCAAGCGACTTACAGCTGTAATCGCAGCAAAAGGTGGCGCTACAAAGTATTAACTTAAGGGGGCTGAATAATTTTGCACGCCCAATTTTTCAGTTTTTAAATTTGTTAAAAAAGTTTGAAATATCCAATAAATGTCGTTCCACTTCATGATTGTGTCCCACTTGTTGTTGATTCTTCACAAAAAAATACAGTTTTATATCTTTATGTTTGAAGCCTGAAATGTGGCAAAAGGTCGCAAAGTTCAAGGGGGCCGAATACTTTCGCAAGGCACTGTATGTACAGGTGCAATGATCGGTAAGCTGCTCTGACAGCTGATGCTTAAAGTTAGTGAGGGAGATATAAGACTCCAGCTTCAGTGATTTTTGCAGTTCGTTACAGTCATTGCCATCAGAGAACTGGAAGGAAAGGCAGCCAAAGGAAGAGTTGGCTTTGGGGAAATATACCTTCTGGAGCGCGTGCTATGGGTGGGTATTGCTATGGTGACCAGTGAGCTGAGATAAGGCAGGGCTTTACCTAGAAAATACTTATAGATGACCTGGAGCCAGTGGGTTTGGCGAAGAATATGAAGCGAGGGCCAGCCAACGAGAGCATACAGGTCGCAGTGGTGGGTAGTAGAGATGGGTGGGTAGGTGTGTGCAGCGATCAGTTGAAGACCATACATTTGGTTTTACTTGCATTTAAGAGCAGTTGTAGGCCACGGAATAAGTTTTGTATGACATTGAAGCTCGTCTGGCGGTTAACACATTGTCCAAAGAAGGGCCAGAAGTATACAGAATGGTGTCGTCTGCGTAGTGGTGGATCAGAGAATCACCAGCAGCAAAGCGACATCATTGATGTATACAGAGAAGAGAGTTGGTCCGAGATGTGAACCCTGTGGCACCCCTATAGAGACTGCCAGAGGTCCGGACAACAGACCCTCCGATTTGACACACTGAACTCTACCATTGGTGAACCAGGCGAGGCAGTCATTTGAGAAACCAAGGCTGTTGAGTCTGCCAATAAGAATGCGGTGATTGACGGAGTCGAAAGCCTTGGCCAGGTCGATGAAGACGACTGCACAGTATTGTATTTTATCAATGGCGGTTATGTGATATTGTTTAGGACCTTGAACGTGGCTGAGGTGTACCCATGACCAGCTCGGAAACCAGATTGCATAGCGGAGAAGGTACGGTGGGATTCGAAAAGGTCGGTGATCTGTTTGTTAACTTGGCTTTCAAAGACTTTAGAAAGGCAGGGCAGGATAGATATGGGTCTGTAACAGTTTGGGTCTAGAGTGTCTCCCCCTTTGAAGAGGGGGATGACGGTGGCAGCTTTCCAATCTTAGGGATCTCAGACAATATGAAAGAACGGTTGAACAGGCTAGTAACAGGGATTGCAACAATTGAGGCGGATCATTTTAGAAAGAGAGGGTACAGATTGTCTCGCCAAGCTGATTTGTAGCGGTCCAGATTTTGCAGCTCTTTCAGAACATCAGCTATCTGGATTTGGGTGAAGGAGAAATGGGGAGGCATGGGGAAGTTGCTGTGGGGGGTGCAGAGTTTATGACCTTACACTGATTAAGATAAGGTGTTTACATGACTAATGCCTTACTCGGCCTACTGGCATAGTCAGTATAATATAACATTATTAGTGTGCGTGTGAACATACTCCTTGCCATGCCAAACATGTATGGACATGCTACAAACATGGCAAAGACACATACAGATCTTCATATGTTTTACATCAAATTAAAAGCTAAGGGTCCTGAAAATGCTACAACCGGCACTGGAAAGAGAGAGAGAGAGAGAGAGAGAAAGATAAAGAGAGAGAGAGAGAGAGAGAGAGAGAGAGAGAGAGAGAGAGAGAGAGAGAGAGACAGCAGGAAAGAGAGAGAGAGAGAGAGAGAGAGAGAGAGAGAGAGAGAGAGAGAGAGAGAGAGAGAGAGAGAGCAGAAGAAAGGTGTAAGTGCATCGCTCTTTATTAGCTAGTGTTCAGAGATGGTTCGACACTCCCTAATCCGTTTACCCAAAAGGCCTCATTCAGCTGCTGCATGCCGCCCACAAAGTCACTAGTTATTACAGGATGTGAAACCATTCATAACAGGGACGCAACAAATGTCACTGCACCTGTTTATCCCATTGGACACCAGTTATCACGGGGATACAACACGTGTCACTACACCTGACACCAGTTAATACAGGGTTACAGAACCTTTCACTGGCTCACAATGTCACTGCTGATCCCAGAGGAAAGTAGTTATTACAGGGATGCAGAACATGTCACTCTACCTGAGTGATAACCTTGAAACACTGTTCAGTGTTCACTCACGCAGAAAGAAAAAAACAGCAGCGATTCAGGTACAACCTCCAATTCATGTCTAAGTGGTCAAGTGTGGAAATGTGGAGTCCCTCACTCCCATAGGAGTCATATGCTCTAACGCATTACAATGTAGGTCAAGGACAAGCACAGGCCCTGCTACACCTAGTCTGTTGTGGTCTGTTACAGTGCAATGGGCCATGCAGGAGTAGGAAGTAACATCATATGAACTTGATTGACTCTGCGGGAGTTGGTATTCAGAAAATAACATCAGCAATGACTTTCGCTGCAGGCCTACAGTAGCCCCTATTCCACCAGTGAGAAGAAGCCTTATAGAAGTTTCTCCTCTCAAGCTAATCTAACCTCCTGGTGGTTCTGACATATCTAATCATATGCATTTGATCTGTCAGCTCATTTACAGATTGATGTGAAAAGATACTACAGCGTCAATGCTATACTCACACACATTCACACACACAGCGTAAATGCTGCACACCCAGCCCAACGAGCGACGCACTGACATCAGGGGAGAGAGGGATCATGGTGGAGGAGAGGAGAGGGAGCTGTAGCTAATTTCACGCCCAGTATTTTCCTGTCATGCACTGCTAATTTCCCGTTCAGCCTTCGTGATGAAATATATGCCCTGTGATCCCTGGTGGCCACCAAGGCCCAGATCACATCCCAAATGGCAACCTATCCCCTATATAGTGCACTACTACCATAGGGCCCTGGTCCAAATAAGTGCATCATATAGGGAATAGGGTCCCATTAGGGACACACACACCCTGAGTGCTTGCTGAGCTATATCTTTATACGGGGAGGCCTTCCTCGCAAATCCATATTAGTGCCCTTTTCATATGGGCTTCCTAATTCATACAGAGCCAGATAAAACCATGCGGGAGACAGTGGTGGCAGTTTCATTTGCTCGCTCTCAATTTCTCCCTATCCCTGAGTGACACTGCGATGAAAATGGCTATAGCATCACATTCCCCAGCTCTGCTCTGCTCTGTTCTTCACCCAGTCTCCATGTGTAAATTAACACTTTTGAGAGCCTGCAGTGGTTCAATATTGTTCAATAAGTCCTGAAACACAGTTTAGTACAGTACAGTACAGTACAGGATAGAATAGGATAGGATAGGGTAGGATGTTAGGATAGCATAGGGTAGGATAGGATAGGGTAGGATAGGGTAGGATAGGGTAGTATAGGGTAGGGTAGGATAGGGTAGGGTAGGATAGGATAGGATAGGGTAGGGTAGGATAGGATATGATAGGATAGGGTAGGATAGGATAGGATAGGGTAGGATAGCATAGGGTAGGATAGGGTAGGATAGGGTAGGGTAGGATAGGATAGGGTAGGATAGCATAGGGTAGGATAGGGTAGGATAGGATAGGCTAGGGTAGGGTAGGATAGGATAGGATAGGTTAGGATAAGGTAGGATAGGGTAGGATTGGATAGGGTAGGGTAGGATAGGATAGGGTAGGATAGGCTAGGGTAGGATAGGCGTACCACTCCAACAGATCCACGGACGATGACAGTTCCACCTCTACTCACACGGCCGTAACACAGCTGGACAAGAGGAGCACCTACGTAAGAATGCTGTTCATTAACTGCAGTTCAGCATTCAACAATATTGTTCCCTCCAAGCTCGACAACAAGCTCAGAGCCCTGGGTCTGGACACCATCCTCAGCAACTGGATCCTGGACTTCCTGACGGGCAGACCACAGGCTTTGAGGATTGGCAACAACACCTCCTCCACACTGACTTAACACAGGGGTCCCTCAGGGGTGTGTCCTCAGTCCTCTGCTGTACTCCCTGTTCACCCACGACTGTGTGGCTTTGCACGACACCAACTCCATCATCAAGTTTGCTGACGACACCACGGTTGTTGGCCTGATAACCAACAATAACGAGTCAGCCTATAGGGAGGAGGTAAGTGAACTGGCATTGTGGTGTCATGACAACAACCTCCCCCTCAACATCAGCAAAACAAAGGAGTTGATTGTTGACTTCAGGAAGCAGAGGAAAGAACATGCCCCTGAACCACGTCAGCGGGATTTCAGTAGAGAGAGTCACGAGATTTAAGTTCCTCAGCGTCCACATCACCGAGGACTTGAAATGGACCAACAACACCACCACTCTTGTCAAGAAGGCACCGTCTCTACTTCTTAAGGCGGATGAAGAAATTTGGCGTGCCAAAGGACCCCACACACCCCACCCACAAGCTGTTCTCTCCCTTACTGTCGGGCAGACAGTATCACAGCATGAGGTATGATATCAACAGGCTCAGAGACCGTTTCTATCTACAAGCCATCAGACTGCTGAACACTTGAACTGGACTCACCACCTGCTCTGATTCTCCGCATTCTCATGCACTCACTCACACAAACACACAGACATACTGTACTTAAACACACATATACATTCATGCTACACACACATCACAACTGCTGCTACTAGACTCTTATTACAGCTCAATTTAAACACTTGCCCCTAATCCCCCCTTCCCCAATACATGTGTAAATATTGGACTATAAATTGTGCCTTCCAGTATTATACTGATGCTAAAACGTTTTCTATTCTACTGAGCCATTGACTTTATTTTCATATTCTTATATTTTCTTATTGGTGTTGCATTGAAGAGAAGGAACGTGCAAGTAAGCATTTTGTTGGACGATGTACCCCATACATACGACTAATAAAACTTGAAACTATATTACATACATACAAAGCTACTTTTCAAAAACACCAAATATCAAGTCTTCGGGGATATATATCCTGCTTTTTGAAAATACGAAGTAGGACTACATATCAGTTATTGATGCTGCCAGGTACACAAACATGAAGCAGTGCAAGTGTGACATCTCTGTCCTCAGGGACAGAAAATAACAAAACATCCCAAGCCCTCCCAAACAACCAAACCTAAGCCGATGCGGTCACAGCTGTGCACTCATCTCCTCCCCCTCCTCTCTCCTCTCCCCTCCTCACCTGTCAGAAGTAGTTACGGCGGAAGCAGCCCCCCCTCGCTTCGGTCAGTCCGACAGCTCCTCTAGTTGCCGTGGAGCCGAGCGATGTCCCCAGGTGAACCAATGGCAGCAGTCGCTATGATGATGAGCTCCGTTTCAGAGAGGTGGGCGCCACGTGGGAGAAGGGTTGAGGGGGGATATAGGGAGGGGTGAGTGGGAATGAGGAGAGATGATGGGAAGGAGAGATGGTCCTGTGTGGCTCAGTTGGTAGATCACAGTGTTAGCAATGCCAGGGTTGTGGGTTTGATTTCTGGGGCCACCCATATCTAAAATATATATACGCATGACTGTAAGTCACTTTGGATAAAAGTGTCTGTTAAATGGCATATATTATGGTAAAGGGGTGAGGGCAGGTGTGAGGATGGTGAGGGAGTGCTGAACTCAAGTACTACAACACTGGTTCTGAGCTCCAGGAGCGAGGGTTGAGGAGGAGGTTAGGGAGGTTGATTGTGGGTGAGGAGGGGGTAAGCTCCAGGGGCCACCTCCACGCTATGCTTAAAGATGAAAGCAGAGAGGCTGTGCTGCTCCAACAAATCGATCAGACAGTGGTTAGCGGGGCTGGCTGGCTGGACGGTGTGTGTGCGTGCGCGTGTCTGCATGGGCACGCTTGTGTACTATTCCGTGCATACACGTTAAGTATTTCTGTGTCTTCTCCTACATTACATTGCATGTACAGAACGTGTATGTGTGAACGTACGTGTGTGTGTGTGTGTGTGTGTGTGTGTGTGTGTGTGTGTGTGTGTATGTGTGTGTGTGTGTGTGTGTGTGTGTGTGTGTGTGTGTGTGTGCGTGCGTCAGATCCTCCGCACACCCTCAAGTCAGTCTCAAGAGGTCCCCTGGAGAGGAGAGAATAGGTGAAATGAGAGAAGAGTTGAGACACAGAGAAGGAAGCACGGACAAATCAGATGTCTTCCAAAACAGGTTAGAGAGACACACTTTGAAACTGTTCCCTCATGACTGGATCCCATTAATACAGTTGGCATACTACCACTGCTCTAGTGTTTTGATATTCTGGAATGGAGAGGTGTGCTCATTTTGCATCAGCGTTGTTTTGTAACTGAACTATCATCATGTATTTTGCAACGATAATTACACAGACATGAAACTATATGCACTGATGTTGACTATTGTGACATTTCCATGAAGATCATTAAAAAAGTGTCACTGTCAGGTGTTACGCTTCTCGACTACATATACAAGGACGGGATCCTCACGTCAGTGCTTGAAGCCGTCCTGAGAAAGTTGCCCGCCCTAGATAATGCCCACAGTGCTCTCCCTCTCTATGGTTTTATGGGTGAGCTCTCTGAGCAGTGATGGAGAAGAGTTGGGGCTTATCTTTGCCTGTGTGAGTTCCTTAGGGATGGACGAGAGGAAAGGAGAGGAAGCTGAGGAGAGGAGAAGAGAGAAGATTAGCTACTAAGGCTGCCTCTTCTCTAGAGAGAGAGAGAGAGAGAGAGAGAGAATGAGTGAGTGAGATGAGTGCTCTCCTGCCAGAGGACAGTTTTAACTCCCACCGGGCTGGATATAGCAGGACTACAATTGTTTATGGGGAAGTTGGAGGTGTTTCCAACAGTGATAGGCTACAGTACAACCATTCACTGTTTCAGCACAACATCCTCCACACTGTGAGTAAATAGGGAGCAGAACAGTGGTGTTATGTGATTCTGAGTACATCATGTCTTGTAACACTTGGGCTTCACTTACAAGCAGTAAGTGAGCTATCGAGCGACCGACGCTAGTTGCTCATTCTCAGGCACTGCCAATGAACGACATGCTCCATAGATTAGCTACGTGCTGCCTCCTTGCTTGGCTGCCACATGCACACACACACACACACACACACACACACGCTCACACACACGTACACACACACATACACACACACGGTCTGTCTTCTCAAGGTCAAAGCTCGATCAGCTCCACCACCACAAGCCCTACAGACGTGAAAGGAGGGAGGGAGGGAGGGAGGGAGGGAGGGAGGGAGGGAGGGAGGGAGGGATGAACATACGTAGCATGAAATGGGGTTATCAGAACAACAACTTTCTCTCTGTGACACCCACTGCGTGTTTATGTGAACGCAAGCGAGCAGTGGACTGAATAATTGCGTGGATGAGGGGAGGAAGAGGAGAGATGTCAATGTTTGCTGAGAGCATTCTAATTAGCCATCTCGTTTGCCTCTTAACGAGCTCTTGTTGAAGTGAAGAAACATTTTCAGTCTCGATTAGGAAGATGTGTGATTTCCTCCCCAAAGTGAGGGTCCTGTGTGTCGCAGTGTGTGTGTGTGTGTGTGTGTGTGTGTGTGTGTGTGTGTGTGTGTGTGTGTGTGTGTGTGTGTGTGTGTGTGTGTGTGTGTCTGTGTGTGTGTCACAGCATGACTGTTGGTTGTTTCAGAGCCTCCCTACCTCCCTCCCTATGCCCTAGATGGGATTTGCATTAGGAAGACAGTGTGAGTGGAGACAGTCCAGACTTACAGATTGGAGAAACAGCATCTCTCTCGATGCGTCCCAAATGGTACCCTATTCGCTATTTAATGTACTACTTTCTGATCAGAGCCCTATGGGCCTTGATCAAAAGTAGTGCACTAAATAGTGAATAGGATGCTTTTTGGCCTCTCCTCATAAACTCTAATGCTGTAATGCTCTAATGCTGGAACAGACACACACGTGCACACACATACAGTGCATTTGGAAAGTGATCAGACCCCTTGACTTTTTCCACATTTTGTTACGTTACAACCTTATTCTAAAATTGATTCAAAAATTGTTTTTCAATCTACACACATAATGACAAAGCGAAAACAGGTTTTTATACATTTTTGCAAGTTTATTACAAATTAAAAACAGAAATACCTTAAATGGAAGAAGTTTGCAACCACTAAGACTGTTCCTAGAGCCCTGCCAAGAGCAACAGGGGGAGAAGAGCCTTGGTCAGGGAGGTGACCAAGAACCCGATGGTCACTCTGACAGAGCTCCAGAGTTCCTCTGTGGAGATGGGAAGGCCTTCCAGAAGGACAACCACCTCTGCTGCACTCCACCAATCAGGCCTTTATGGTAGAGTGGCCAAATGCAAGCCACTCCTCAGTAAAAGGCACATGACAACCCACTTGAGTGGCACTGTGTACACAGAGGAGCGAAGGCAGATATATCTGCACGTGTTTCTTAGACGTTTACGAGCTCCACAGCACAATGAAAGCTTGCCAAAGGGAAGTGTGCATGCGTGCGTGCATGTGTGTATGTTTGCGGTGTCTCCATGCTATGTATGTACAGTACGTGTGTGTGTGTTAGTGCTGCCATCTACTGGCACATACATGAACTGTACTAACCATTCCATATCCTCCATCCCAGAATGAGCAGATGTATTAATTTGATTGGGTGATAAGCTGCTATGTGTTCTGCACTTATCGTTCTCTCCATCATGCTATGCTAATGCAACATGAAACTAGGCCACATGTCCATGCTATGAAGACGCTGTCTGCGTCCCAAAGGGCACCCTATTCCCTATATACTCCCCTGCTTTTGACCGGAGCCCAATTGGCCCTTGTCAAAAGTAGCGCACTAAATAGGGAATAGGGTGCCATTTTGCATCAGCTCAGGCATTTGGTATTCCAATTAGTCTCTTTACCCAGTAGTTCATGCAGTGAAGATTCTGTAGTAATTTGCTTCTAAAATGGTTCAATCTTTACATTACGATGCACAAAAGGGAATAGTTAACATCCATGTCTCTTTTTATCCTCCTTTTCATTGTTAATCCTGATGCTGAACATTCTGTCATTTCTGCGATATTTGGAACATTATAAACTGGGTAGTTTGAGCCCTGGAAGCTGATTGGCTGACAGCCATGATATATCAGACCGTTTACCACGGGTATGACAAAACTTATTTTTACTGCTCTAATTACGTTGTTAACCAGCTTATAATAGCAATAAGGTACCTCAGGGGTTTGTGGTACTCCACTTTGAGTTGTGCATAAGAACAGCCCATAGCTGTGGTATGTTGACCATATACCACCTTAGGGCCCATGAGACAGACACTAGACTAAGACATTAGGGGCTCAATTCAATCCGTAGCGTTGAAAATGTGCATTTCCGATTGAGCCGACATACAGATTACTGCCAAAATAATGAAAACGCTTGAGTAAATTAGGGATACAAAGTATATTAAAAGCAGGTGCTTCCACACAGGTGTGATTCCTAAATTAATTTACAATTAACATCCCATCATGCTTATGTTAATGAATACAAATGCTGGATAGGCCATTATTTTGCCCCCATCCACAGGGCACGAGTGGTCACTGAATGTTGTGATGAGCATAAAACCGATGTAGCCCAGATGTCATGACTGTCTCAGTCACCAGATCTCAACCCAATTGTACACTTACGGGAGATTCACCAAATTATGGAATTTCTCGTGGAAGAATGGTGTCAGATCCCTCCGATAGAGTACCAAACACTTGTAGAATCTACGCCAAGGTGCATTTAAACTGTTCTGGCTCGTGGCGGCCCAACACCCTATTAAGACACTTTATGTTGGTGTTTCCTTTATTTTGGCAGTTACCTGTATGCAGTGTTTACCATGGATGTAGTCTCCGCAACGCAAGAGCATTGCCTTTAAATCTCACTGTAGTGCGGATCTTCAGCGTTACAGATTGAATTGAACCCTAGGATTCCCACAGTGACTCTACTATTTTTACATGTAAAACCCCCATCCTCCATCTTCCGTCCCTGTTAGCTGCTTTACCATACGTCCTCTTATAAAACGTTTTACAGGTCCATCTGGGTCCGTTGTTCTCCCTCTCCACGCTTATTTACTCCTATAAGCTGCTAAAGCCTTCCATTGACCTTGGCTGGCACTGCAGTCGTACTCTCTACACAGTCCTGAGTGGCCATGCCGAGGTTCCCAGTGCTGTTTGAGCTGAAGGCCATGTTGTCTGCCCTCTGCTGCGGTCAATCATGGCCTGGCTGGCTTACTCAACTCTCCTATAATGGAGACACTAGGACTGTGAGTAAAGGTTTTAACTCTCTAAAGAGAAGCCGAGTGGGTTTGGTATCCATTAAAACACACAGATATACACAGAAGCTAGACAAATATAACTGTATATACAGTAAGACAGATGATTATCAGCTTTCTCTGCCTACCCTCGCCAGGTTCAGACAACAGAATGGGAGAGAAAGAGATGCGGAGGGAGAGAGAAAGAGCGAGAGACAAGATGAGAGAGCGAATGATATATTGAAAGAGAGAGAATGAGAGCCAGAGGAGAGAGAGAGCACTCCGTGTACCTGTCCTGTAGATTTATGGAGAGGAAAGGTGTGCTGGAGGTAGAAACACTCTGGGCAGACAGCAAACTCCCTGCTGTGTGTTTAAACCAGATTATACTGGATAGAGACACCCCTAGAATAACCAAACCTGAGAATAACACCAACTCTAGTGAATATAGGTAGGAATACTGAATACGTGGCCAAAGTATACAACTACAGGGAATAGGAAGCTAAATCAAGAAATTATTTCGTTTTTTAATTGCTTTGGTACTATTTTCATAAGTATGTGGTAAAATGTCACAACTCTTAGAACAAAACTCAAAACAGATCATCAAAAATGCTGTTTTTTTTTTTTTTGCTCGAAGCATATTTTCAATTGACTAAGTACAACACACAAAATCCCAGAGTAACTTTTAGTGTTTCATCTAGAAATACATTATATATTCAAAAGTATGGGGACACCCCTTCAAATGAATGGATTCGGCTATTTCAGCCACACCCTTTGCCAACAGGGGTATAAAATTGGGCACAAAGCAATACAATCTCCATAGAAAAACATTGGCAGTAGAATGGCCTTACTGAAGAGCTCAGTGACTTTCAACGTGGCACCGTCATAGGATGCCACCTTTCCAACAAGTCAGTTTGTCAAATTTCTGCCCTGGTCAACCGTGAGTGCTGTGATTGTGAAGTGGAAACGTCTAGGAGCAACAACGGCTCAGCCGCAAAGTGGTAGGCCTCACAAGCTCACAGAACGGGACTGCCGAGTGCTGAAGCACGTAGCGAGTAAAAATAGTCTGTCCTCGGTTGCAATACTCACTACCGAGTTCCAAACTTCCTCTGGAAGCAACATCAGCACAAGAACTGTGAAATGGGTCATGACATGGGTTTCCATAGCCGAGCAGCCGCACACAAGCCTAAGATCACCATGCTCAATGCCAAGCGTAGGCTGGAGTGGTGTAAAGCTCGCCGCCATTGGGCTCTGAAGCAGTGGTTACGCGTTCTTTGGAGTCATGAATCCCGCTTCATCATCTGGTAGTCCGATGGACGGATCTGGGTTTGGTAGATGCCATGAGAACGCTATCTGCCCCAATGCGTAGTGCCAACTGTAACGTTTGGTGGAGGAGGAATAATGGTCTTGGGCTGTTTTTCATAGTTCGGGCTAGGCCCCTTAGATCCTGTGAAGGGAAATCTTAACGCTACATTCTAGATTATTCTGTGCTTCCAACTTTGTGGCAACAGTTTGGGGAAGGCCCTTTCCTGCACAAAGCGATGTCCATACAGAAATGGTATGTCGAGATCGGTGTGGAAGAACTTGACTGGCCTGAACAGAGCCCTGACCTCAACCCCATCAAGCACCTTAGCGATGAATTGGAATGCCGACTGCAAGTCAGGCCTACTCGCCTGACCTCAGTAATGCTCTTGTGGCTGAATGGAAGGAAGTCGCCGCAGCAATGTTCCAACATTTAGTGGAAAGCCTACCCAGAAGAAAGAAACTGGTATATGTATATATGGATTTTGAGAACTAGGGAAATAGAATGTGTGTTTTTAAAGTATTGTCACACCCTGGTCGAAGTATTTTGTGTTTATCTTTATTTATTTGGTCAGGCCAGGGTGTGGTATGGGTTTTTGTAGGTGGTGTGTATGTATGGGGATTGTAGCTAGTGGGGTGTTCTAGCTAAGTCTATGGCTGTCTGAAGTGGTTCTCAATCAGAGGCAGGTGTTTATCGTTGTCTCTGATTGGGAACCATATTTAGGTAGCCATATTCTTTGAGTTTGTCGTGGGTGATTGTCCTTAGTGTCCTGATGTCATTGGGCTGTGTTAGGTTACACAAGTATAGGCTGTTTCGGTTTTCGTTAAGTTTATTGTTTTGGTAGTGTTTGTGTTTAGTGTGTTACTTCATTAAACATGGATTGCAATAGACACGCCGCATTTTGGTCCGACTCTCTTTCACATACAGAAAACCGTTACAGAATCACCCACCACAAAGGGACCAAGCAGCGTGTCAACAGGCAGGAACAGCCCAAAGTGGAGTACAGTATGGAGTATACGACTTGGGAGGAGATCGACAGGTGGGCGGCCGACCCAGGGAGAGTTCCGGAGCCCGCCTGGGATTCGATGGAGCAGTGCGCGGAAGGATATAGGAGAATGGAGTTTGCGAAGCAAGCAAGGCGGCGCGGACGGAGGCCCCCTAGTCAGCCCCAAAAAATTATTGGGGGGGGGGCTCAGGGAGAGTGTGGCAGAGTCAGGAGCCAGACCTGAGCCAACTCTCCCTGTTTATCGTGAGGAGCCAAGGAGGAGACCAGAACCAGAGCCGGTGTTGGAGGTGAGCGAAACAGAGACTGTGAAGGAGTTAATGGGGAAATTGGAGGAGAGAGAAATGAGGGAGTTGCTGTGTTGGTGCATTTTGCATAGAATTCGCCTGACGGAACGTGTCAGGGATTTGATGGCACCTGGGTTAGCGCTCCATACTCGTCCTGAGGTCCGTTTTAGTCGGCTGGTGAAGTTGGTTCCAGTCTCACGCATCAGGCCTCCTGTGCCCATCCCTAGCCTTGCACGTCCTGTGCCAGCACTACGCATCAGGCCTACAGTGCGCCCCGCCTGTTCAGCGCAGCCAGAGCCTTGAGCCAGAGCCAGAGCTGCCTGTCTGCAGGATGCCGCTAAAGCTGCCAGTCTGCAAGGAGCCGCCAGAGCTGCCAGTCTGCAAGGAGCCGCCAGAGCTGCCAGTCTGCAAGGAGCCGCCAGGGCCGCCAGTCAGTATGGAGCAGCCAGGGCCGCCAGTCAGCATGGAGCAGCCAGTCAGCATGGAGCAGCCAGAGCAGCCAGTCAGCATGGAGCAGCCAGAGCAGCCAGAGCAGCCAGTCAGCATGGAGCAGCCAGAGCCGCCAGTCAGCATGGAGCAGCCAGTCAGCATGGAGCAGCCAGAGCTGCCAGTCAGCATGGAGCTGCCAGTCAGCATGGAGCAGCCAGAGCTGCCTGTCAGCATGGAGCAGCCAGTCATCATGGAGCAGCCAGTCAGCATGGAGCAGCCAGAGCTGCCAGTCGACCAGACTCTCCCAGATCTGCCAGTCGACCAGACTCTCCCAGATCTGCCAGTCGACCAGACTCTCCCAGATCTGCCAGTCGACCAGACTCTCCCAGATCTGCCAGTCGACCAGACTCTCCCAGATCTGCCAGTCGACCAGACTCTCCCAGATCTGCCAGTCGACCAGACTCTCCCAGATCTGCCAGTCGACCAGACTCTCCCAGATCTGCCAGTCGACCAGACTCTTCCAGATCTGCCAGTCGACCAGACTCTTCCAGATCTGCCAGTCGACCAGACTCTTCCAGATCTGCCAGTCGACCAGACTCTTCCAGATCTGCCAGTCGACCAGACTCTTCCAGATCTGCCAGTCGACCAGACTCTTCCAGATCTGCCAGTCGACCAGACTCTTCCAGATCTGCCAGTCGACCAGACTCTTCCAGATCTGCCAGTCAGCCAGGATCTGCCAGCCAGCCAGGATCTGGTAGATTCATCAACCTGCCTGAGCTTCCCCTCAGTCCCGAGCTGCCCCTCAGTCCCGAGCTGCCCCTCAGTCCCGAGCTGCTCCTCAGTCCAGTGGGGTTCTGGGTGAGGACTACTAGGCCATGGTCGGCGGCGAGGGTGGACTATCCAGGGACGCGAGGAGAGGGGACTAAGACATTGATTGAGTGGGGTCCACATCCCGCGCCGGAGCCGCCACCATGGACAGACGCCCTCCCGGACCCTCCCTATTGTTTTGAGGTGCGTTCGGGAGTCCGCACCTTAGGGGGGGGGGTTCTGTCACACCCTGGTCGAAGTATTTTGTGTTTATCTTTATTTATTTGGTCAGGCCAGGGTGTGGTATGGGTTTTGTAGGTGGTGTGTATGTATGGGGATTGTAGCTAGTGGGGTGTTCTAGCTAAGTCTATGGCTGTCTGAAGTGGTTCTCAATCAGAGGCAGGTGTTTATCGTTGTCTCTGATTGGGAACCATATTTAGGCAGCCATATTCTTTGAGTTTGTCGTGGGTGATTGTCCTTAGTGTCCTTAGTGTCCTGATGTCATTGTTCTGTGTTAGGTTACACAAGTATAGGCTGTTTCGTTAAGTTTATTGTTTTGGTAGTGTTTGTGTTTAGTGTGTTACTTCATTAAACATGGATTGCAATAGACACGCCGCATTTTGGTCCGACTCTCCTTCACATACAGAAAACCGTTACAAGTATAAACATGTAAATGACATGTATGGTATCTAATAACCATACATAATGACTACTCGTTATTGCTAATTGATTTCACATAGTGGTAATCACAATTGGTCATCATATAGATGTGAAAGGGGGTGTGTGAACATTTGCAATTTCTTTCAACATGTAGCATAATAGACTGCAAGGGAGAGGAAGAAATCAAAGAGATTGTGGACAAGGAGCCTGTCAGAGAGCTAGGCATGGGCCCCTTTAAAGAGGTCAGAGAGGTAGGCATGGGCCCCATCAAAGAGCTCAGAGAGGTAGGCATGGGCCCCATCAAAGAGGTCAGAGAGGTAGGCATGGGCCCCATCAAAGAGGTCAGAGAGGTAGGCATGGGCCCCATCAAAGAGGTCAGAGAGGTAGGCATGGGCCCCATCAAAGAGGTCAAAGAGGTAGGCATGGGCCCCATCAAAGAGCTCAGAGAGGTAGGCATGGGCCCCATCAAAGAGCTCAGAGAGGTAGGCATGGGCCCCATCAAAGAGGTCAGAGAGGTAGGCATGGGCCCCATCAAAGAGGTCAGAGAGGTAAGCATGGGCCCCATCAAAGAGGTCAGAGAGGTAGGCATGGGCCCCATCAAAGAGGTCAGAGAGGTAGGCATGGGCTCCATCAAAGAGGTCACCGTCGTTGACCATGTGGTAAACAGAGACCTTACCATGGCCGAGGCTGCCAGATTAGTTCACCCCAATCTGAAAAGATTTGCCAATAAAGAACATTTTGCCAAGAAAACCTATAAGTCAGCAGGATATGCACTATGCTTTACCATTACATTTAAAGCAAATTACATACATGTATTGTAATGCATGTAAATTCACAAAACATGTTACAATATTCGTACAGTATGATCTATTGACAGTATACTCTGTTCTACCCTTAGAATTGACAGAAGACCCCATGGTGGTAGCCGTGTGCTGACCGACCAGCAGGAGTGGGCACTGGTGGAAATGGTGAGGTCCAGGAATGACACACGGATGTCCGAAACAAAGCAGGCTATTGATTGAGAACAATGACACCTTTGCCAATGTGGCATTCATCATTCTACCAACAATCGCCCCCACCTTTTGAGAGAAACAACGACCGGGTGAAACAAATGCTGGCCGAGTATGTTCAGGTACAGCACTATATACTGTATTACTTTTACTGTTAATGCACATGCTACTTCACAATATCATCCTGGAACTATACTGTAAAAATAACTAACCAAAATATATTTTTAGAGGGGGATGGTGCTTGATGCTGCTGTGAACCATCACAAGTATATCTTTCCGCCGCGGGCGGAACCTCGTCAGCCGACAGGCGACCGTCCAACGGCCTGGACAAGGTGGGAGATGAAGATGGTGTAGTAGGACGCAGGCCATTACTTGGATCCTGCAATGCTGCACATTGTGTTTCTCAATGAAATTGAGAAGGCCTGTCAAGGTGAAGGGGTCACTTATGTCATTGTGTGGGACAATGTCAGGTTCCACCCTGCAGAGGTGGTTCAGGCATGGTTTTGGGCACATCCCCGATTCGTGACCCTACAGCGCATTCAGAAAGTATTCAGACCCCTTGACTTTTTCCACATTTTGTTAATTACAACCTTATTCTAAAATTGTTTTTTTTTTAAATCCTCATCAATCTACATACTGACAAAGCTAAATGTTTTTTGGACATTTTTTCAAATTGATACAAATTTTTCAATAGAAATACCTGATTTACGTAAGTATTCAGACCCTTGTTATGAGATTCGAAATTGAGCTCAGGTGCATCCTGTTTCCTTTGATCATCCTTCAGATGTTTCTACAACTTGATTTGAGTCCACCTGTTGTAAATTCAATTGATTGGACTTGATTTGGAAAGGCACACACCTGTCTTTATAAGGTCCCACAGTTGAGAGTGCATGCCAGAGCAAAAACCGAGCCATGAGGTCAAAGGAATTATCCGTAGAGCTCCGAGACAGGATTGTGTCGAGTCACATATCTGGGGAAGGGTACCAAAACATTTCTGCCGCATTGAAGGTCCCCAAGAACAGTATCTTCCATAATTCTTCAATAGAAGAAGTTTGCAACCACCAAGACTCTTCCTAGAGCTGGCGTCCTGGCCAAACTGAGCAATAGGGGGAGAAGGGCCTTGGTCAAGGAGGTGACCAAGAACCCGATGGTCACTCTGACAGAGCTCCAGAGTTCGTCTGTAGAGATGGGGGAACCTTCCAGAAGAACAACCATCTCTGCAGCACTCCACCAATCAGGCCTTATTGGTAGTGGCCAGATGGAAGACTCCTTAGTAAATGGCACATGACAGCCCGCTTGGAGTTTGCCAAGAGGCACCTAAAGGACTCTCAGACCATGAGAAACCAGATTCTCTTGTCTGATGAAACCAAAATTGAACTCATTGACCTGAATACCAAGCGTCTGTCTAAAAAAAATTATAATCTAAAAACCTGTTTTCACTTTGTCATTATGGGATTATATAGATTGATGAGGGGAAAAAAGTAATTTAATCAATTTTAGAATAAGGCTGTAAGGTAACAAAATGTGGAAAAAGGAAGGTGTCTGATTACCTTCCGAATGCACTGTAAATGTCATATTTCCGGATATTTTGTAATACATTTGCAAAAATGTTGAAACCTGTTTTTGCTTTTTCATTATGGGGTAGTGTGTGCAGATTGATGAAGGGAAAAAAACAATTCATTTTAGAATGAGGCTGCAGCGTATCAAAGTGACTAAAAGTCAAGAGGTCTGAATACTTTCCGAATGCACCGTACACCTGCCACCGTACTCTCCTTTCCTCAACCCTATTGAGACTTTTTTTTCAGCATGGAGGTGGAAGGTGTGCTATCGCCATCCCCATGAGCGTGCAACCCTCCTGGCCATGGATGAGGCATGCGACAACGTCGATGCAGACCAATGTCAAGCTTGGATTTGCCATGCCAAAAGGTGTTTCCCGCTGTGCATGAACAATGAGGACATTCGCTGTGATGTGGATGAGAATTTATGGCCAAATGCTCAAGATAGGGATGATGCAAAGGAATGCATGATAAAGAGTAGGTTTTATTTTCATTCATTTCATTTTTTCATTTCATTTCTTACATTTGATTACAGACAGTAGACCGATGTTGCTATTCTATCTGAAAATAGAATCGTTGTATGAATGATTGTAGAGAATGCCTTCATTGAGCACACATTGGATAGATATTATGGAAATTATAGATTTTCTGTCAATTATAGATTTTTGTTGGATAATGTAAGTGTACTGCCGCATGTGAAAACTGTGTAATCTACTGTAATTTACAGTACTGTTGCATATTACTTTCAGTACTTCTAAGGGCAATTCAAAACACGTATCTTGCATTGTTTGCTATTGGATTAACTGGTTGTTCAAACGACTACATTGAAAAAGTGATGATTATGTTGTGTTTTGGTGATTAAACCAATGTTCTCATTACATTTCACAATCAACTTATATTTTGAATCAATGGTTGCGAGGTGAAAGATTTTTACAATCCAAATGAATACACAATGACAGGTTTTGAATGAAAGACTGGCTGCGTTACAAGCGTGACCAGTTTGGAATGTACCAAAGTGACAAAAAAATATATGTGGTATCAAACATGTTGTGGAGTCATTGAAGTTATAAGTAGGATCATGTGTGTGTGTGTGTGTGGCTGCTCCTGACCCACTTCAGCTTGTTTTCTTTCCTTTCGTTCTGCCATGTCTAATTACATGTAAATACAACAGGCTCTCTTTCTCTTTTGCTCTCTCCACCATGCTCTGTTTCTTCTCTACCTCCGTCTCTTTCTCTCTACCTCACTCTGCTTCTCCCACTCCATCACTGGTCCATTGTTGCTGCTGTGGGAACTGGGCTCTCTCTCTCCTCCATACTCTACCCTCACTCACTCCCTCTCTCTCTCTCTCCCTCCCTCTCTCCTCCATACTCTACCCTCACTCACTCCCTCTCTCTCTCTCTCCACCATTCCTTTTAAAACCTTCTATATTCAAGAGAATTAAGCTTGAGATCTTATCAATAGATACTTTAGGCTGGGCGTCGGTTGATAATTGTCCTTATCCATCAATGTGATAGGTTAACACTGGTTGATTGATTGATCATTCTAACTCGATTCATCCACTGCAGCCTGAAAACATCCTGCAGCATGCACACACATACATATGCCAAGTGAGTGATCTCACTTCAGCCCTGAAATGATCGCTCTTTCAGCCGAGGAGGCACTCCTCAGAGTGTTGTGGGACAGGGAGTGAGAGAGAGAGAGAGAGAGAGAGAGAGAGAAGGCAGGGGATATAGAGAGGAGAAGATGAGAGAGGGAGAGAGAGAGAAGGAGGAGAAGACAGCTAAAAAATGCCAACTGCCACCTGTGGCCCAGAAGAAGGAGGCTGGCCGGTGCCCACAGATGATTGGGTCTATTAAAAGCGTCCATCTGTACCGTGTCTCATTTCCTGCCTCCCAAATGGCACCCTATTCCTTACACAAAGCACTACTTTTGACCAGAGCCCTTATGGACCCTGGTGAAAAGTAGTGCACTATAAAGGGAATAGGGTACCATTTGGAAAGCAACCTTTGTCGTCCCCTGCCTGCCTGCCTGGGACCCAGTGATTGATCTCATCCGAACCGTCCTTTTACCCTCTGTCACATTAATAACAGCCTCTCCTACTCAGAGAGAGACTGACATACAGAGAGAGACTGACATACAGAGAGAGACTGACATACAGAGAGAGACTGACATACAGAGAGAGAGACTGACATACAGAGAGGGGGGGGATAAGGAGAGGCGGGATAGAGAAGGCGAGAGGAGTGAGAGAGAGAGAGGGGTTGGGAATAAAAGATGTGAGAGAGGAGAGAAAGAGAAATGAGGGAGAGAGAGAGGGGTTGCGATAGAAGGGAGATAGGGATTGAGAGAAAAGGGAGGACGAGAGCTGCAAGATACTCATTAGAAACCAAGCAACTCTAGCTTGTGAGCTGCTTGGTGAGTCTTTCTGCTGACAGGTTCAGGGCTCAGAGCAATCACTCCAGCAGCAGTGTGGCTACTGTCAATGCAATCATCAGTCATTCACTACTGAATATGACATTCACATGCAAATTGTCATATAATAATTATCTTTCTTCAACCCAAAACCCAATGTTTTCAGCAGCTTTGGCTGGCTTTCTAGCTCTGTTTGGTTAAACAGAAGTCCAATCTGATGGTTTAAACAGAGAGTCAGACACTGACAATGGCTAGAGGGCTCCCTCCAGGCTATTTTGCTTAGGGATAATGTCTTCTGTCCCTTCAGGTTAACCTGCCTCACTGCCCTCTGCTAGCTCCTTGTTCAACAGACTAGCCAATCAGCACACTCAGAAACAACCTAAGGAGTATGTGGAGGGAGAGAGGGATGGCGAGAGAAAGAGAGAGAGAAAGAGAGGGAGAGGAGGGGGTTAGCAGCTGAGCACTAAGCAGGGGACCAGAACATATAGTTTTTTACATCCTCCATGCATGGCGACACACACATACATCTGCACACACACACACGCACACACGCACACACGCACACACCGTGGCGGCCTCAATATGTGGTCACGGTTACGTAACCCTTAGTTTCACACCCTTTCAGAAACGTCCGTTACTGGAATAGTAACACTCAGAGAGGGGAAGAGGAAGGAAAACTGTGGAAATGGAACGATCCCTGCTTACCTCTTCATTGCCCACAGCTCAGGCAGTGAAGAGAAGATATTTTACACTTTACTGTAGAGGTTACTACTAGTACTGACTGAGTGGTAAGGAAGGGGGGCACTTAACCTTATGAATTGAAATGATCTCGTATTGTTTTCTTGAGCAGGTGTAAGTTAGTTAGAATCAGGTGGCTGAAACAGTTTGACAATTTTTTTTTTGGCGGGGGGGGTTATTTTGTTTATGCTTGTACTCAACAAGACTGAATTATGCAGAAAAACAATCTTAGTTTTTTTGGTTATTATCTTGCTTGCCCTTTTCTGTACCCTATCCAGTGCAGCTTAATGCTTCATTGTGCAGCCCACCAGCAACACACTGGCATACTCTAGGCATACTCTAGGCATACTCGGTGGTGTAGAGTTCCACGAGGTCATCAGTAGGAAGGCCATTTCTTGCCTTCACAAAGGCTGTGTGTGATGACGCAGTGCACATCAAAATACCTTTTACGGTTAAATGTACATGTACTAAATAAAGAATGCAAGGAAAATGGGTTTCCGCTGCATTTTCTAACTCGACTGAAGGTTTTCTCGCAACAAAAAATGCGTTACATAGTGAGTGTGCCTACTCTGGTATTTATTGGAAAGGAGCATCAAGCTCATCACCTTGCACTTACACAACCCTTTGAAGTTCGTCGTGATTTATTTTATCTGTAGCCTAATGAACGGCATGTTTTCCAGACGAGTCGTAGAGGGAGGACCACACACCACATACACCATATTATCGCATGACTCCAAGTCCACTTTGATATTTTTTGATATTTTTTTTAATGTTTTATTAGGATCCCTATTAGCTGTTGCAAAAGCAGCAGCTACTCTTCCTGGGGTCCACTAAAAACATGACATAATGCAGAACATTACTAGACAAAGACAGAACTACATAAACATAAAAAATAAAAGGCACATGTAGCCTACATACCAATACATACACACAAACTATCTAGGTCAAATAGGGGAGAGGCGTTGTGCTGTGAGGTGTTGCTTTATTGTTTTCTTAAAACCAGGTCTGCTGTTCATTTGAGCAATATGAGATGGAACGGAGTTCCATGCAATAATGGCGCTATATAATACTGTACGCTTTCTTGAATTTGTTCTGGATTTGGGGACTGTAAAAAGACCTCTGGTGGCATGTCTGGTGGGGTAAGTGTGTGTGTCAGAGCTGTGTGTAAGTTGACTATACAAACAATTTGGCATTTTCAACACAATGTTTTTTATGAAAAGAAGAAGTGATGCAGTCAGTCTCTCCTCAACTCTTAGACAAGAGAGGCTGGTATGCATAGCATTTATTTCAGCCCTCTGATTACAATGAAGAGCACGATGTGCCACTCTGTTCTGGGCCAGCTGCAGCTTAGCTAGGTCTTTCCTTGCAGCACTCGACCACACGACTGGGCAATAATCAAGATAAGATCAAACTAGAGCCTGCAGGACTTGCTTTTTGGAATGTGGTGTCAAAAAAGCAAAGCATCTCTTTATTATGGACAGACCTCTCCCATCTTTACAACCATTGAATCTATATGTTTTGACCATTAGTGTTTGACAATCTAAGGTAGCACGAAGCAATTTAGTCTCCTCAACAGCCACACAATTCATTACCAGATTCAGCTGAGGTCGAGAACTTAGATCTTACTTTTAGAGATGTTCAGGGCCAGTTTATTACTGGCCACCCATTCCAAAACAGACTGCAACTCTTTATTAAGGGTTTCGAGTGACCTTATGAGCTATGGTTGCTGATGCGTGTATGGTTGAATCATCAGCATACATGCTTTGTTTAATGCCAGTGGCAGGTCATTGGTAAAAATAGAAAAGAGTAGAGGGCCTAGAGAGCTGCCCTGCAGTACACCACACTTTACATGTTTGATATTAGAGAAGCTTCCATTAAAGAAACCCCTTTGAGTTCTATTAGATAGTTAGCTCTGAATCCATGATATGGAACATGTTGAAAAGCCATAACACGTGTTTTTTCAACAATAGATTATTGTCAATAATATCAAAGGCTCCACTGAAATCTAACAGTACAGCTCCCACAATCTTATTATTATTAATGTCTTTCAACCAATCATCAGTCATTTGTGTCAGTGCAGTACAGTACATGTTTAGTGCCCTTCTCTATAAGCATGCTGAAAGTTTTTTCTTAATTTGTTTACAGAGAAATATAATTGTATTTGGTCAAACACAATTCTTTCCAACAGTTTGCTAAGAGCTGGCAGCAAGCTCATAGGTTTGCTGTTAGTACCAGTAAAGGCCGCTTTACCATTCTTGGGTAGCGGAATTACTTTGGCTTCCCTTCAGGCATGAGGACAAATACTTTCCTCTAGGCTCAGATTAAAGATATGACAGTTAGGAATAGCTATAGAGTCAGCTACCATCCTCAGTAGCTTTCCATCTATGTTGTCAATGCCAGGAGGTTTGTCATTATTGACCGTTAACAATACTTTTTCCACCTCTCCCACACTAACTTTACAAAATTCAAACTTACAATACTTTTCTTTCATTATTTATTTTTTATGCATAAATAAGATGGCTCATTGTTCATTGTTGGTATTTCCTGACTAAGTTGGCCATACAGTTTTCCAATTCCTCAATTCCTCATCTATCCATGGAGCCTTAACAGTTCTTCACAGGTCTAACAGTCCGTTTCTTAAGAGGTGCATGTTTATCAATAATTGGAAGAAGCAATTTCATAAACTCATCAAGGGCAGCGCCTGGATGCTCCTTATTAATTACATCAGAACAACACATATTTTTACCATGATCCACGTAAGAGGCACAGCAAAATCTTTTGATTGATCTTTTATACACTATTTTAGGCCCAGCATTTGTAACTTAGGCGTTCCTGGATATAGACACTATATTTCGATCACTGCATCCAATGGGTACAGATCCAGCTTTAGAACAACGTTCAACAGAATTAGTAGAAATGTGATCGATACATGTTGTCCCTGTAGTGTTTGTAAACACCCTGGTAGATTAATAACCTGATCCAGATTACAGGTACTGGTGAGAAGCTTTCTTAGGGACCTCAATATTCAGGTTCCCAAGAAAGTACACCTCTCTGTTTACATCACATACACTATCAAGCATTTCACACATATTATTTACATACTGACTGTTAGCACTTGGTGGCCTATAACAACACCCCAAAAGGCTTTAGATGTGCCAAGTGAACCTGCAACACTTAATTAACACTTGACATAAGATCTTCTCTAAGCATTACAGCGATATGGCTCTGAATATATACAGCGACACCTCCCCGGTAAGCGTTTCTGTCTCTTCTATATACAGTGCCTTGCGAAAGTATTCGGCCCCCTTGAACTTTGCGACCTTTTGCCACATTTCAGGCTTCAAACATAAAGATATAAAACTGTATTTTTTTGTGAAGAATCAACAACAAGTGGGACACAATCATGAAGTGGAACGACATTTATTGGATATTTCAAACTTTTTTAACAAATCAAAAACTGAAAAATTGGGCGTGCAAAATTATTCAGCCCCCTTAAGTTAATACTTTGTAGCGCCACCTTTTGCTGCGATTACAGCTGTAAGTCGCTTGGGGTATGTCTATCAGTTTTGCACATCAAGAGACTGAAGTTTTTCCCATTCCTCCTTGCAAAACAGCTCGAGCTCAGTGAGGTTGGATGGAGAGCATTTGTGAACAGCAGTTTTCAGTTCTTTCCACAGATTCTCGATTGGATTCAGGTCTGGACTTTGACTTGGCCATTCTAACACCTGGATATGTTTATTTTTGAACCATTCCATTGTAGATTTTGCTTTATGTTTTGGATCATTGTCTTGTTGGAAGACAAATCTCCGTCCCAGTCTCAGGTCTTTTGCAGACTCCATCAGGTTCTTCCAGAATGGTCCTGTATTTGGCTCCATCCATCTTCCCATCAATTTTAACCATCTTCCCTGTCCCTGCTGAAGAAAAGCAGGCCCAAACCATGATGCTGCCACCACCATGTTTGACAGTGGGGATGGTGTGTTGAGCTGTGTTGATTTTACGCCAAACATAACGTTTTGCATTGTTGCCAAAAAGTTCAATTTTGGTTTCATCTGACCAGAGCACCTTCTTCCACATGTTTGGTGTGTCTCCCAGGTGGCTTGTGGCAAACTTTAAACGACACTTTTTATGGATATCTTTAAGAAATGGCTTTCTTCTTGCCACTCTTCCATAAAGGCCAGATTTGTGCAATATACGACTGTTATATACGATTGTTGTCCTATGGACAGAGTCTCCCACCTCAGCTGTAGATCTCTGCAGTTCATCCAGAGTGATCATGGGCCTCTTGGCTGCATCTCTGATCAGTCTTCTCCTTGTATGAGCTGAAAGTTTAGAGGGACGGCCAGGTCTTGGTAGATTTGCAGTGATCTGATACTCCTTCCATTTCAATAGTATCGCTTGCACAGTGCTCCTTGGGATGTTTAAAGCTTGGGAAATCTTTTTGTATCCAAATCCGGCTTTAAACTTCTTCACAACAGTATCTCGGACCTGCCTGGTGTGTTCCTTGTTCTTCATGATCCTCTCTGTGCTTTTAACGGACCTCTGAGACTATCACAGTGCAGGTGCATTTATACGGAGACTTGATTACACACAGGTGGATTGTATTTATCATCATTAGTCATTTAGGTCAACATTGGATCATTCAGAGATCCTCACTGAACTTCTGGAGAGAGTTTGCTGCACTGAAAGTAAAGGGGCTGAATAATTTTGCAAGCCCAATTTTTCAGTTTTTGATTTGTTAAAAAAGTTTGAAATATCCAATAAATGTCGTTCCACTTCATGATTGTGTCCCACTTGTTGTTGATTCTTCACAAAAAAATACAGTTTTATATATTTATGTTTGAAGCCTGAAATGTGGCAAAAGGTCGCAAAGTTCAAGGGGGCCGAATACTTTCGCAAGGCACTGTATATGTTATATCCTTGCATAGCTCTGTATCATCAAATTAATTATCTTAGTGAGTCTCAGAAATGGCCAATATGAATGTTATTTGATGTTAGCAAGTTGTTGATTTCATGAATCTTATTTCTAAGGCTACATATATTAATATGGGCTATTTTCAGCCCTTTCATGGGGAGATTATCAAAGATAGACATAATATGGAAAAGAGCAAACAAAGCAAGAGAAAAAATATAAACATTCAGCAGTCCATTAATCAATAGGTGTGTGTGTGTGTGTGTGTATATGTGTGTGTGTGTGCGCTGCGGGGTTGAAGCTACGAACCCATAGGCTTGACTCTCATCCCTTCCAGGCATCTGGGAGGGAGGGTGGACAATGAGCCTGTCATAGCGGATGAAAGCAATGTCCCCACGTGCTCTGGCAGCTTTCATAGCTGGGATAAGTTCTTTCCTCTTCTGGCGCACAGCTTCAGGATAGTTCTCGTTGAGGAAGATTTACGTTCCTCTCAAATTCTTGGCTCTTTCCAGAACAGCTACCTTGTCCTTGAACCTCAGGAACTTGACCACTATCGGGCTGGGCCTGGGAAGCCAAGATATTTTATTTTTATTTTTTATTTTACCTTTATTTAACTAGGCAAGTCAGTTAAGAACAAATTCTTATTTTCAATGACGGCCTAGGAACAGTGGGTTAACTGCCTGTTCAGGGGCAGAACAACAGATTTGTACCTTGTCAGCTCGGGGGTTTGAACTCGCAATATGATGGTTATTATATCAATATGTGCGCAGAAAAGCGTTTCTACCAACATTTCTCACACTATTCATTTTACTGACACAAAACAAACATGTTTTATGCGACATGTACTTTACTCGCATAAAAAGGTTGGATAGAAACTTGGTTATTCTCAAAAAATGGAGACACTTTCAAGCCTTTTCCACTGCCTGTGGGGACCAATGTGTTGGTCCCCACTGAGTTGGTTGTCCAAGTGGAAGCCAAGGTATTTTGTGCTTGTTACAACTGGAACAGTCCACCCAGAATTAGCGGAGCTGGTTGGGGAGGATTTTTAGTTTATCAGACTTCCCACTGGGCACAGACGTCAGTTCAAAGTCTAGTTTTGATTTATATTTGATTGAGTTGTTTTGATGTACATTTGGTTGAGTTGTCAACTAATCTGAATTCAATGTGAAATCAACAAAAAATGTCACCATTAGTTGGATTTGTGGGTAGTGAGGGTAGGCAACAACACATTTGCCACGCTGAACCTCAACACGGGGGCCTCTCAGCGGTGTGTGCTTAGTCCCCTCCTGTACACCCTGTTCACTCACGACTGCGTGGCTGCGTACGACTACAACACCATCATCAAGTTTGCAGACGACATGATGGTGGTGGGCTTGATCACCGACAACGATGAGGCAGCCAATAGGGAGGAGGTCAGAGACCTGGCAGTCTGGTTCCAGGACAACAACCTCTCCCTCTATGTCAGCAAGACAAAGAAGCTGATCATGGACTACAGGAAACGGAGGGCCAAGCACACCCCCATTCACGTTGACGGGCTGTAGTGGAGCGGGTCGAGAGCTTCAAGTTCCTCTGTGTCCACAACACTAAGGCTCTATCATGGTTCAAACACACCAACACAGTTGGGAAGAGGGCACAACAATGCCTCTTCCCCCTCAGGAAAAGATGTGACATGGGCCTTCAGATCAGCTGCAGCATTGAGAAAATGTTTTATATGCATTGACCCTTTTTGCACAAACTTTTTTGACTCATCACATATGCTGCTGCTATTGTACATAGCTACCTCAATTACCTCATACACATCGATTCGGTGCTGGTACCCTTTTTTTATAGCTAAGTTATCGTTACTCATTGTGTATCTATTATTACTTATATTATTACATGTTTTACTTTTCTATTATTTCTCTATTTTCTTGTTCTCTGCATTGTTGGGAAGGACCCGTCAGTAAGCATTTCACTGTTAGTCCATGGCTGTTGTTTACGAAACATGTGACAAATACAATTGGATTTGATTTGACTTAGGTTAAAAGTTGGGTAAAAAAAAATACAATTACTTTTTGCTATTTTAATTTGTTTTCCACGTTGATTCAATGTCATCACATTCATCTTTGGGGTTGAGAGGACATATAAACTTTGTTGATTCAACCAGTTTTTGCCCACTGCCCAGTGAGTTCTTTCCAATAAGAAGCATGTTGTTCCTCCAGTTGGTTATCCCTGAGCTGACAAGGTACAAATCTGTACCAAATCTTGCCGCTGAACAAGGCAGTTAACCCACTGTTCCCAGGTAGGCTGTCATTGTAAATAATAATTTGTTCTTCTTAGCCAGTGTCATCACATACTGTATGTCTCTCCAAGTGGACATGTGGAGCTGGAAGAAGTAAGGTGCGACAATCCCACCCTGTGGCACTCCAGTTATGTCTGTCCGTTATGATTGTTAATTAAATTTGCACAAAAGGACTTCAGCACCGCTTGTTTTAAATCTTTATTAGATGAGCTTGATGCTGCATACAGTGGCTTGATTCTCCACCCTTGCATAAGGTGGTTGAGTCGCGGGAAAGTACTGCAGCGATTTGTTGACTTGCTGCCCGAGATCAAATCATTTCTGAGTCACAAAATGAGTCCCAAACCTGGAGAAGATGTCACAAAACATTGGAAACAAAGATGCTTTTCTCCCACAAGAATTCTGCGCCCACCTGGAGAAACTGGCATCCGAATTCAACAGGTGTTTTCAGGAGTTAAATGACATAGGGGAGGTTGTTGCATTTATCTCAAACCCTTTCCTCCCCTTTGAGATTGGGGAGGTGTCCGCCAGATTCCAGCAGGTATTTGCTTTACCAATTGGAGTTGACATGGAGATAATTGAATTGCAATATGACATCGAGTTGAAAGCAAGATCAAGAGACAGTGACTTTTGGGGTCTTGTAAACACTGAAGTTTCCCCTCCTTTCATCCTGCGGCGCTTAAGGTGAAGGCCTACTTTGGGTGAACATATCTCTGTGAGATGGCCCTTTCACAGATGAAAAGAATCAAGTCAAAGAACAGGTCTTGTCTAACTAATCTCACAAACAGTGTCAGACTTGCTGTGTCTAAGTACGAGCCAGACTACAGAGCACTGGCTGAGAGTTTGCAATCACAGCCATCACATTGAATGTGTGTGGGGCTCTCATCAACAGCCATCAGAGTGAGTGAGTATTGCCAGTTTTAAATCTGTTGTAGGCTATATTGTTTACAAAAGGATATGATCTGTGCTGTTCAAAAAGGGAAACAGTACTGTACATGATTAGCTTAGGCTTGTAATTTACTGATTATTGAGATTATATATATTTTTTATTTACCTTTATTTTACTAGGCAAGTCAGTAAAGAACAAATTCTTATTTACAATGACGGGCTACGCCAGCCAAACTCAAATGACGCTGGTCCAATTGTGTGCCATCTCAGGCCATGCATCATGTAATGCAGCCTGGATTTGAACCAGGGAATGCAGTGACACCTCTTGCACTGAGATGCAGTGCCTTAGACTGCTGTGCCAGTCAGGAGCATACATGCGTGAATGGTGAATGAGTAATAGGCCAGTTGAAATATTGAACAATGTAATATGACTGTTTTAAAATGTTGAATGATAGTTGCACTTACTTCTGATTATACTATTTGTATAATTAAATTAATACTTTGCATGTGACTGACAGGTAACAAAATAAAGAATGTCAAATTGGAACTACATTGTGGCCTTGTTTTCCATCATTTTTTGCAAGTGGTAGATCTTGGTTTACATTTGGACTTGGGATGTGATCTTAGGCTTGAAAAGGTTGGTGACCACTGATCTAGACCAAATGCTTTCTTTGGACTGTCTTAGAAGAGCTTGTTTCATTTTTGAGTTATTCTTAATTGTTTAGGGTGTAAATCAGCTTTAATATTGCAGATAGATTGTGGCTTCCATCATTGTAATTGTCTGCATCATTGCCAACCCCTTAAAACCTGTTGCGACTCTAGGGGCAGTATTTTCATTTTTTGAAAAAAAACGTTCCCGTTTTAAACGGGATATTTTGTCAGGACAAGATGCTAGAATATGCATATAATTGACAGCTTTGGATAGAAAACACTATAATGTTTCCAAAACTGTAAAGATATTGTCTGTGAGTATAACAGAACTGATGTTGCAGGCGAAAGCCTGAGAAAAATCCAATCCGGCAGTGCCCCACATTTTGAAAGCGCTATTTTGAAAGCCAATTTCAAGTGTGGCCATAGGGCTGTTGAGCTCTAAGGATGGCACTTGAATATAAATAGATTACTCAGATTTTGTTTTGAGAATGTGCTATCAACCAGCTTGCACTTTCTACATATTCCCCAAGGTGTCTACAGCATTGTGACGTAGTTTTACGCATTTATGTTGAAGAATAGCCGTAGGCGGCTACATTGCGTAAGTGGTCACCTGATGGCTCCCAGGGTGACTCTCGCGTAAAATACAGAGGTAGCCATTACTCCAATCGGTCCTACTGAAAAACGAATTGTCCCGACGGATATATTAACAAATAGACATTAGAAAAAAACCTTGAGGGTTGATTATAAACAACGTTTGCCGTGTTTCTGTCGATATTATGGAGCTAATTTGGAATATTTTTTCGACGTTTTCGTGACTGCAATTTCCGGGCGATTTCTCAGCCAAACGTGAAGAACAAATGGAGCTATTTCGCCTACAAAAATAATATTTTGGGAAAAAATGAACTTTGGCTATCTACCTGGGAGTCTCGTGAGTGAAAACATCCAAAGTTCATCAAAGGTAAACGATTTAATTTGATTGCTTTTCTGATTTGTGACAAGGTTGCCTGCTGCTAGCAAGGCATAGCTAGCTATGCTAGGCTATCGATAAACTTACACAAATGCTTGTCTAGCTTTGGCTGTAAAGCATATTTTGACAGTCTGAGATGACAGGGTGATTAACAAAAGGCTAAACTGTGTCTCACTATATTTCATTTGTGATTTTTATGAATATTAATATTTTCTAGGGATATTTATATCCATTGCGTTATGCTAATTAGTGTCAGGCGATGATTACGCTCCCCCATGCGGGATGGGGAGTCAGTAGATTAAACTGGTATACTTTTTTATTCATCCCAATTTTATTTAACCGATTTTGTTCTTTAATACAGGGCCAACAGACAAATTCCTTACTTTCTTCCCCTTCCACTCACCTCTTCCATTTTTGCAGTAATGCTGCAATTAGGTGGTTGTAATTTTGGATAGCAGACATTTCCATATATTTTTGTTAGCTGCAAGTGAGACATAACTCCACCATAACTCCACCAGTCCTATTTACATGATTTACAAAAGTTTTTGTTTATCAAATAGTATATTTGAGTTTAAAGGAAATGGAAAGGGGATACCTAGTCAGTTGTACAACTGAATGCTTTCAACTGAAATGTGTCTTCCGCATTTAACCCAACCCCTCTGAATCAGCCAGGTGTGGTGAGCTGCCATAATCATTTGCCGATAATATTTGTTGTAATATTTGTTCTGTCTTTTCTGGTGGACTAAACTGAAATTGCCACCAACTTTCTATGGCTTGATTTAAAAATAGTGATATTTTGGAGACAATTTCATTTTCAAATATTGGAAAGTGTGAGGTTGAAATTAAATTAAAGGGAAAAATGCCATTCTTGGACATGGGGTGAGACATTCTTACTAAAAATGCCATTCTTGGACATGGGGTGAGACATTCTTACTAAAAATGCCATTCTTGAACATGAGGTGAAACATTCTAATCTGCTAGAGAACTAGTTTGGATTTAAGAATAACTAACTCTGAAGCCTTTAGTGAGAGGTCTAATGCTTTTATATTTAATCATTTCAGCCCTCCAAATTCATGTAGGACCGCCAGACAAATTAATTTAGTCTGGCTTGCCGTTCCAAATAAAATGGAATGTTATTTTGCTCATAAAATTTTAAAAAACAAGTCGCTAGGTGTAGGCAAGGCCATAAGCAAATAGATCAACTGAGATATGACTAAAGAGTTAAACATTCAAATACAATTTATAATACGAACACATTTCCACATATAACACACTATTACAAACATACATAATATACAAACATAATGACCCAATAAATACTCAATCTAAAAAAATATTGATTCTTCATCTACTATAGTCCCACAGCATTTCTATGTATTATATTTAAATTGTTTTAAAATAATGTTTAAATGCATATATTGAAAGGTTTCTGGTTTGCTCAGTTAATTTATTTCATGTATTTATTGCTCTAAATAAAGAAATGGCCCTCTGGCAGTCTCTATGGGGGTGCCACAGGGTTCAATTCTTGGACCAACTCTCTTCTCTGTATACATCAATGATGTCGCTCTTGCTGCTGGTGAGTCTCTGATCCACCTCTACGCAGACGACACCATTCTGTATACTTCTGGCCCTTCTTTGGACACTGTGTTAACAACCCTCCAGGCGAGCTTCAATACCATACAACTCTCCTTCCGTGGCCTCCAATTGCTCTTAAATATAAGTAAAACTAAATGCATGCTCTTCAACCGATTGCTACCTGCACCTGCCCACCTGTCCAACATCACTACTCTGGACGGCTCTGACTTGTATGTGGACAATTACAAATACCTAAGTGTCTGGTTAGACTGTAAACTCTCCTTCCAGACTCACATCAAACATCTCCAATCCAAAGTTAAATCTAGAACTGGCTTCCTATTTCGCAACAAAGCAACCTTCACTCATGCTGCCAAACATACCCTTGTAAAACTGACTATCCTACCAATCCTCGACTTCGGCGATGTAATTTACAAAATAGCCTCCAATACCCTACTCAATAAATTGGATGCAGTCTATCACAGTGCCATCTGTTTTGTCACCAAAGCCCCATATACTACCCACCACTGTGACCTGTACACTCTCGTTGGCTGGCCCTCGCTTCATACTCATCGCTAAACCCACTGGCTCCAGGTCATCTACAAGACCTTGCTAGGTAAAGTCCCCCCTTATTCCAGCTCGCTGGTCACCATAGCAGCACCAACCTGTAGCACGCGATACAGCAGGTATATCTCTCTGGTCACCCCCAAAACCAATTCTTCCTTTGGCCGCCTCTCCTTCGAGTTCTCTGCTTCCAATGACTGGAACGAACTACAACAATCTCTCAAACTGGAAACACTTATCTCCCTCACTAGCTTTAAGCACCAGCTGTCAGAGCAGCTCACAGATTACTACACCTGTACATAGCCCATCTATAATTTAGCCCAAACAACTACCTCTTTACCTACTGTATTTATTTATTTATTTTGCTCCATTGCACCTCATTGTTTCTATCTCTACTTTGCACATTCTTCCACTGCAAATCAAGCATTCCAGTGTTTTACTTGCTATGTTGTATTTACTTCGCCACCATGGCCTTTTTTTGCCTTTACCTCCCTTATCTCACCTCACTTGCTCACATTGTATATAGACTTATTTTTCTACTGTATTATTGACTGTATGTTTGTTTTACTCCATGTGTAACTCTGTGTTGTTGTATGTGTCAAACTGCTTTGCTTTATCTTGGCCAGGTCGCAATTGTAAATGAGAACTTGTTCTCAACTTGCCTACCTGGTTAAATAAAGGTGAAATCAAATAAATAAATAAATAAATCGGAATGTTCTTTTGCCTATTCTCTTTTCTGTCTAGATAACGCATAGATGGTGGACAATCTATTCCTAGTATTTACTGAATGTCTGTCTCTTACCAACTGAATACTGTTGTGAATAGAACTTGGCCATTTTAAATTATGTATATTATGAAATAAAATAAGCATGTTCCTTTCAATTATCTTATCGATTGATGACCAACCAAGAACATTGCGCATGACTGCAACAGAAGAACCATATCTCCACCTTAAAACAATCCTTGCTGCTTTGTTCTGTGCATTCTGCAGCCTCCTAACTTCACTTGATGATGCATTTCCCCAGACCACAGAACAGTAGTTCACCTGACTCTCAATTCATGCTTGTGTTATTTGCTGAATAATTTTTCCTGGTAAATATTTAGCTATCCTTCTGATTATGCATGCTGTTTTAATACTTTTTTTTTTTACATAGATTGGTTATTTGAGACCATGATAAGCAGTTGTCTAGCTGCACTCCCAATAGTTTGGTTTCTTCCACTTCTTCAATTTGTACTCCTCCTATACTTAATTGTATCCCATGCTGTTTTGGCCTTTTCCTAGTGGAACAGATCAACATAACTTTGGTTTTCTTGGTGTTTAAAACAAGTTTGTTTTGGCAAACCCACTCCCTAATATTCTCCAAATCTCCTTGTAAAGCTTGAACCGATTGTCTTGCTGCATACATTTTAGTATCATCTGCAAATATAGTAGCTTGAGTTTCAGCTAAGGCATAGGGAAAGTCGTTGGTATATATTAAATAGAGAAGTGGCCCAAGGCAGCTGCCCTGCGGTATTCCACAGTTTAACACATGAGGGGAAGAAAATTAATCATTGATATAGGTGAACTGTTTCCTGTCAGTTAGATATGACTGTACCCAATTCAATGCTACCTCCTTAAAACCATAATGCATTACTTTTGTCAAAATAATTTCATGATCCACTGAATCAAATGCTGCACTGAAATCTAAAAATAGTACACCCACAAACTTGCCATTATCCATAGCATTGAGCCAATGGTCAGTCATGTCAACCAATGCAGTGGTAGTGGAATGTTTTTTTTGCGATAAGCATGCTGATTGGCTGTAATCAGGTCATTCTTTTCCATGTACTCCCATATTTGTCTACTCACAATACCCTCCAATATCTTACTGGGTGTAGGGAGTAGACTAATTTGTCGACTATTGGCAGGAGTAATGGGTTCTTTGCAGTCTTTTGGAATAGGACACAGTTTTGCATGCTTCCATACACTTGCAAACATCCCCTTTTCCAGTGACCAATTAAATGCGTCTCAGTGGAACTGCAATCTGCGGAGCAGCACAACGAAGCAAAAAATTGTCCATAAGACCATAACCTGTAGATTTACCATCAGGTAAGGACTTCAATAGGTTTAACACCTCCTCCACTGACACCGTTTGCAGACTAAAAGAGCAGATCTTGTTGCTCAAAATATGATCATCAATCCATTGGACAATAGCTTGTTTCGAAGAATGTATGTTTAAATTTCTTGCTCAGTAAATACATTTTCTTTGTAAAAAAATCTGCAAAATGATTGTCAATATCAGCTGGTTTTGTTATTATTCTCCCGTCAACCTCCACACTAGATGGGCGTGATGAGATAGATGTACCAAGTAAGCCCTTAACTGTGTTCCATACCTTTATAGAATCATTTTTCCAATCAATTAAAGCATTGCCATATTTCTTTGAGAAAAAGTCTCACCCAGTTCCTTCATCAATCCATGGAGATGGACGGGCACCAACTGTACTCTTTCTTATAGGGGCATGATGGTCCATTACCTCAGTGAGAAAATCAATAAAACATTCTGTAGCATGATTTAAATCATCCTCTAGATAAATCAGCTCCCAGGGTACAGTAGCCAAATCATTTAGAAATAGCTCATGATTAAATGTTTTAAAATTTCTCTTAACCACAATCCTAGGGGGTTTCTTTGGAACCTTGGTGTTCATGGTTATGGTCACAATATTATGGTCTGTCCAGCCCACTGGCATTGATCTGGCTTTTAAGCATTGCAATGGTATATTACAGAAAATCTGATCAATGCATGTGTCTGAACGATGACCCAACTTAATTGAAGATCTAGTAGTATCATTAACCATTTGTTTCAAACCACAGTTCTTGGTATATCTCATCAATTTTGTTCTATTCGAGTTATTGTGATCCTTCCAACTTATATTAAAATCCCCCAAGATAAATACATCTCTGTTGCTATCTGTGGCCTGGTCAAACCTAGTACATAAGTTACCCAGATAGCACACCTTAGAGCTAGGAGGTCTATACACACATCCTACCAATATGGGTGCCTGGTGAGGCAGATGTACTTGAGCCCATAGTGCCTCTATTTGACATACATTAAGGTCATCCCTTCTCTTAAAATGTATATGATTCTGAATGTACAGTGCTCCACCCCCACCATTCCTATTCCTATCTCTTCTCAGTAGACTATATCCATGAATGTTAGTTTGCCCATCATTTACAGATGCATTTAAATGTGTTTTGGTCAAAGCCAAAATATATAATATTTATGTAGACCAAGTTAAAAACCTCACGTATTTTGTTAGGAAGGCTTATGCAACCCTTTCCTTATCAAGTGAAGATCAATAGAGCATGTATTCGTTATAGTTTAAGTTGTCATACACTACAACAAGCAAACTCAAATTTGAACATTAAATTAAAATAGCCAGGAAGTTACTCCAGAGTCCCGATACAATCTGGTTAGAGCCAGTTTGCGCTGTTCTGTGAAGGGAGTAGTTCACAGCGTTGTACGAGATCTTCAGGGTTTTGGCAATTTCTCGCATGGAATAGCCTTAATTTCTCAGAAAAAGAAAAGACTGCCAAGTTTAAGAAGAAAGTCCTTTGTTTCATTTTGAGCCTGTAATCGAACCCACAAATGAGGATGCTCCAGATACTCAACTAGTCTAAAGAAGGCCAGTTTTATTGCTTCTTTAATCAGAACAACCGTTTTCAGCTGTGCTAAAATAATTGCAAAAGGGTTTTCTAATGATCAATTAGCCTTTTAAAATGATACACTTGGATTAGCTAACACAACGTGCCATTGGAACACAGGAGTGATGGTTGCTGATAATGGGCCTCTGTACGCCTATGTAGATATTCCATTAAAAGTCCAGCTACAATATGTCAGCAGGAGCAGTTGCCCCTGGTATAGGGGTTTAGGAGCGCGTCCGGGAGCACGCGGCGATGCTCCATCATCTCGGCGCCGCCATGGACCGCATCCCTCGACCCCTATACCAGGGGCACCTGCTCCTGCTGACTCCACATTGAGCGTGTGAAATTCTGTCAGTGGGTGGGTGTAGCTGGTGCATGGAAGTCAGGCGCAGGAGAGCAGAGATGAGTGGACAAAGCACTTTACTCAGGCAATTATTAAAACAGGACGCAACCGCGTCACAAAAAGCAAAAACAATGGTCCTCAGAGAGAGAGAGAGAGAGAGAGAGAGAGAAAAGGAGAGAGCGAGAGAGAATTAGAAAGAGCATACTTAAATTCACACAGGACACCGGATAAGACAAGAGAAATACTCAAGATATAACAGACTGACCCTAGCCCCCCAGACACATAAACTACTGCAGCATAATTACTGGAGGTTGAGACAGGAGGGGTCAGGAGACACTGTGGCCCTGTCCGGCCCCCGGACAGGGCCAAACAGGCAGGATATAACCCCACCCACTTTTCCAAAGCACAGCCCCCACACCACTAGAGGGATATCTTCAACCAACTTACTATCCTGAGACAAGGCCGAGTATAGCCCACGAAGATCTCCCCCACGGCACGAACCCAAGGGTAGGCGCCATCCGACAGGAAGATCACGTCAGTGACTCAACCGACTCAAGTGACGCACCGCTCCTAGGGACAGCATTTAGGAGCACCAGTAAGCCAGTGACTCAGCCCCTGTAATAGGGTTTGAGTCAGAGAATCCCAGTGGAGAGAAGGGAACCTGCCAGGCAGAGAATTGGAGTAATATGATCCATTTCTTGGTTCTACTCATGATTCTAGCAGCTGTGTTTAGCACTAACTGAAGTGTATTTAGTGCTTTATCCAGGTAGCCGGAAAGTAGAGCATTGGAGTAGTTTAACCTAGAAGTGACAAAAGCATGGATACATTTTTGGACAGAAAGTTTCTGATTTTTGCAATGTTACGTAGATGGTAAAAAGCTGTCCTTGAAACAGTCTTGATATGTTCGTCAAAAGAGAGATCAGGGTCCAGACTAACGCCGATGTCCTTCACAGTTTTATTTGAGACGACTGTACAACCATCATGATTAATTGTCGGATTCAACAGAAGAGCTCTTTGTTTTTTGGGACCTAAAACTAGCATCTCTGTTTTGTCCGAGTTTAAAAGAAGAACATTTGCCGTCATTCACTTCCTTATGTCTGAAACACAGGCTTCCAGGGAGGGCAATTTTGGGGCTTCACCATGTTTCATCGAAATGTACAGCTGTGTGTCATCCGCATAGCAGTGAAAGTTAACATTATGTTTCCAAATGACATCACCAAGAGGTAAAATATATATTGAAAACAATAGTGGTCCTAAAACAGAGCCTTGAGGAACACCAGAATTTACAGTTGATTTATCAGAGGACAAGCCATCTACAGAGACAAACAGATATCTTTCCGACAGATAAGATGTTAACCAGGCCAGAACTTGTCCGTGTAGACCAATTTGCTCCAAAAGAATGTGGTGATTGATGGTATCAAAAGCAGCACTAAGGTCTAGGAGCACGAGGACAGATGCAGAGCCTCAGTCTGACGCCATTAAAAGGTCATTTACCACCATCACAAGTGCAGTCTCAGTTCTATGATGGGGTCTAAAACCAGACTGAAGCATTTCATATACATTATTTGTCTTCAGGAAGGCAGTGAGGTGCTGCACAACATCTTTTTAATTTTCTTTTTAGAGGAATGGGAGATCCAATATAGGCCAATAGTTTTTTATATTTTCTGGGTCAAGGTTCGGCTTTTTCAAGAGAGGCTTTATTACTGCCACTTTTAGTGAGTTTGGTACACATCTGGTGGATAGAGAGCCATCTATTCTGTTCAACATAGGAGGGCCAAGCACAGGAAGCAGCTCTTTCAGTAGTTGGAATAGTTAGAATAGGGTCCAACTATGCAGCTTGAAGGTATAGAGGCCATGATTATTTTCATCAATGTGTCAAGAGACATAGTATTAAATAATAGGATTGGGGGACCATTCCATTATGATATCATGATAAATAAACTACATGTACATCTCATATCTGCACACAATTGAAAGATCTCTACAGTATGTCAGAACTCCTGCTCGCAGACACACGTGGGCTCTGGCATTTGCAACCATTTTCCTTTTACACTCAATTAACTCCTGTTTTATTTGTCCAATGCTGCATTTTTCTCCTTCCCCAACAGGTCTAGGAAGAGGAAAAAGAGTGAAGCATTCGAAAAGTATTCAGACCTCTTGACTTTTTCCAAATGTTGTTACAGCCTTATTCTAAAATGGATTAAAGCCTTTCCAAAACTGATTTGAGCCTTTCCCAATCATGTCCAATCAATTGAATTTACCATAGGTGTATTCCAATCAAATTGAAGAAACATCTCAAAGATGATCAATGGAAACAGGTTGCACCTGAGCTGAATTTAGAGTCTCATTGCAAAGGGTCTGAATACGTATGTAAATAAGGTGTTTCTATTTTTTGTTTTTAATACATTTTCAAACATTTCCAAAAACCTATTTTTCCTTTGTTATTATGTGGTATTGTATTTATTTTTCTGAGGAAATTGTTTTATTTATGTCACGTTCGCCGGAAGCTCTGTACTGGGAACTGTCGCCGGAAGCTCTGGACTGGGAACTGTCGCCGGAAGCTCTGGACTGGGAACTGTCGCCGGAAGCTCTGGACTGGGGAGCGTCGCAGGAAGCCCGGTGCGTGGGACCGGCACTGGTGGTACTGGGCTGGTGACACGCACCTCAGGGCGAGCGCGAAGAGCAGGCACAGGACGTACCGGACTGAGAAGGCGCACGTGAGGGAGAGTGCGAGGAGCAGGAACAGGACGTACCTGACTGGGAACACGCACTTCAAGGAGAGTGCGTGGAGCAGGCACAGGACGTACTGGACTGGGGAAACGCACTTGAGGGAGAGTGCAAGGAGCAGGCACAGGACATACCTGACTGGGGAAACGCACTTGAGGGAGAGTGCGAGGAGCAGGCACAGGATGTACTGGGCTGTGGAGGCACACTGGAGAACTGGTGAATAGAGCTGGCACAGATGGTGCCGGAACAATGACACACTCCGCACGGTGAGTGCGGGGAGTTGACACAGGATGTATTGGGCTGGGAAGGCGTACTGGAGGCCTGGTGCGTATAGCCGACATCACTTGTACCGGAACTTTAACACACTTCTCAGGATGAGTACGGAGAGCTGACTCAGGTGGCTTTAAATCGATAACACGCTCCTTAGGGCAAATGTCGTGCATCCTCCACCAATTCATTAACTCTCTCATTTCTATCTCCTCCACATTCTCCCTCTTCTCCCAGACTGGCTCTGGTTCACTCCTCGGCTCCGCCGACTGCTCCATGTGCTTCCCCCCCCAAAATGTGGGGTTTCTGTGGCCTTCCTCCCCGACTACGTCGCTGTCCCTCCCTCGCTGCTTCTGCCTGCTTCCATGGCAGGCTCTTCTCTCCTGCCATTATGTCGTCCTAAGTCCAGGATGTTCTCTCCCTGATCTCCGCCAAAGACCAGGATGCCATCTCCTCCCGGGCACGCTGCTTGGTCCTTTGTTGATGGGATATTCTGTCACGTTCGTTTGTATAGACGGACCAAGGCGAAAGTGAAAATTTGCAAAACAAACAAACTAAACAACACACCGTGACAACAGAGGTGCTACATACACTTACTCAAAACATTATCCCATAACACACAGGTGGAAAAATGCTACTTAAGTATGATCCCCAATTCGAGACAACGATAGCCAGCTGCCTCAATTGGGAATCATACTAACACACCAACATAGAAAAAACAAACTAGAACCCCACATAGAAAATATAAACTAGACTAAATCCCTGACCTACTCTACCATAGAAAATAAAGGCTTCCTATGGTCAGGACGTGACAATTTAATACATTTTAAAATAAGGCTGTAACGTAACAAAATGTGGAAGAAGTCAAGGTGTCTGAATCATTTCCCGAAGGCACTGTATGTGTTAACATATACATGTATGTGGCAAAACACATTTGAATACATGATTGAGGTCATTTTCCTACATAGATATGGTATTTGAGACTTTAGAAGGATTCGTTTACATGTCTCTAATGTATGTTTTTCATACAATACATGCAACATATAAGTTGGATATTACAAGAATCTTCAGTGAATCGTGTAAGTGTATTTGCTGCCATTATGTATCACTTCCAAGTTCCAGATAGAACACTTAAGAACCTTGTTAATACATTATTCTATACATTTTCCACACGGGATGTGACCCTCTGTTATGTATTAATACAATACGTATCCTATAGGAGAAAGTCTCAAAGAGGGATTTCCATTCAGTGGAACGTATTAGAAAAGAACTGCACAAAAGGTCAACAGTATTGAAGAGGCACTTAGGCTATTGCTATTTTGGTCTTTATTGTGTCTTCTTTTGGCGAATGGACACCTAATGAAGTTTGATCTGATGCGGAAATGCTGTGATGGATGTGAGCTGACAGGGTTTGGAGGAATAACACTGTCAGAGGATTGCGGATGAGTGACAGGGAGATGAATGAGACAAGGCAGCCTTTATCTTTTGGGTCATCGATGCTCTTTCTGCCATCTTCTCAATAGCCTAATTCGGATCATTTTGAGGCAGTTACAACAGTGTAGAAAGCTAGGCCTAAAAAAGGAGGTTCCACTTTTTCTGACTTCGCCCTATATATTTTACATCTAATAGCCTATCGATAGATTTCATAAGCTATTTCACCTTGGACATCCTTGGTGATCACTGATTAATGTGCTATCTAGTCTTAAATGTTTGGCGTGAGTTGCTTTGTTGCAGGGGCTCCTCATCTGAATTGTCTTTGCTGGGCCGTTAGCAGTGGGGTAGCATTTTTCCCTCCCATGATTTTATTTCAAGTAGGATAGCAGCCTACCCAAAAATATAACTGATATTGATAACCATACTGTAGATGTAATCTTGATACAAACATACAGTCTACTACTCAATGGGGAAGGCATGAATGGCAACAACACTGTGCCCTTCGCTCCCGCTTGACAAGTTACCGAGTAGCCAAATCATTGTAAGCACACGCATAAAACTTATGAAGAAGCAACACTGCAGCCATCATCAAATCAAATTGTGAAATGCTTGCTTACAAGCCCTTAACCAACAATGCTTTAAGAAGTTTTTTTTTAAAAGTGTTAAGTAAAGAATAGATAAGTAGAGAATAGAAAATAAAAGTAACAAATAATTCAACAGCAGCAGTAAAATAACAAGCGAGGCTATATACCCGGGGTACCGGTACAGAGTCAATGGGCAACGGTTAGTCGAGGTAATTGAGGTAATATGTACATGTAGGTAGAGTTACATGAGCAATTTTAATAAAAAATAAACATATAACTTTATAACTGAAAATGTATAGTGAAATACTACTCATCCTCAGACTCATCCTCTGGTAGCTCAATGTAAAATAAAAAAACACAGCTCAATCAAAACCATCTAATCTATAGCAGAGCGCTTTCAACACAACCACTCCTTTCCACAGGCCCACTATTTTCCTTTCAACACAACCACTCCTTTCCACACGCCCACTATTTTCCTTTCGACACACCCACTCCTTTCCACAAACCCCTACTCTCCCATACAACAGTTTCCACTAGATAGCACAGCCACAAAGTCGAAATTGGCTTTATCCAATTGTATATGTATAATTACGAGATGCTCAAGTCTCCGCCCTAACAACAGGAGTCATTGTCCCAAAGGTGGGAAGCCAGGTGGCAAGCTTAGGTCCTAAATTAGCACATATTTTGGCTAGATTTTGGCGGCCCTGTTTGATGGCTATGACCTCCGGCAAGCCATCAAACAGGCAAAGCGTTAATAGAGGACTAAGATTGAACCCTACTACGCCGGCTCTGGCATGATGGATGTGGCATGGCTTGCAAACTATCATGGATTACCAAGAAACCCAGCCACGAGCTGCCCAGTGATGTGAGCCTAACAGACAAGCTAAATGCTCACTTCAAGGCAAGCAACACTGAACCATGCATGAGAGTACCAGATGTGTGTGCTTAGTCCCCTTCTTTACTCTCTGTTCATCCATAGAGGGAAGTGGCCACAGACCTGGCAGTATGGTTCAAGAACAACAACCTCTTCCTCACTGTCAGCAAGACAAAGGATCTGATCGTGAACTACAGAAAACTAATGGGCAAGCACGCCCCCATCCACATCGATGGAGCTGTACTGGAGCGGGTCAAGAGCTTCAGGTTCATGTGTGTCCACATACAGTAACTAAGGAATTAACATGGTCAATACCCACACAGTTGTGAAGAGGGCACGACTCTTTATCGTTATTCACTGTATGTGTATTCCTTGTGTCACTATTTGTATTCTTATTTTATCTTTATCTTAAACTCTGCATTGTTGGAAAAGGACCCTTGAGTAAGCGTTTCACTGTTAGTCTACACCTGCTGTTTACGAAGCAGGTGACAAATACAATGTGTTTTGAGAGTGAAACCTCTCACTTTGACCCTCTTCCTCGCCCTTTTCAGAAAAACGTTGAAGCAAGCATTGCGAGATCATAGACATTGTGGAATAAACAAGAATGTCACTTATGAAGTGAGTATTGTGGAAAGGCCTTATTTTTTGTTACAGAATGTAAAACAATTCCAATCAGGCGTTTAAGTGATAAAATGTCATGTTAAGATTATGTAAAGTTACTAAGGTTTTACTGCCATATTATTGCTTTGAAATCGATGTTTTGTTCGTTAGCTTATAGCTAGCTATGGCTAACTCCTGAGACGAGTCCTGGCCTTTCCATAACGTTAGTTAGTTACTCACTTAGCTAGCAAGCTAACCTTAGCTGGTCTCCTTCACCAGTTTCTTGTTTTGGTGTTTAGCTAATTATTGTATCGGGGTCAGGTTTATTAGGACCTGTACGTTACTACTGCGAACACAAAATCTTCTGTTGTGTTTCAAAACTAGTATTTGCAGCTAGCACATGCACCGCCCACATACGCTACTGTAACTACGTAAGTAAGGTTAACTACGTTATCCTAACGTTAGATGGCCTTGTTTACAGTTGAGATGTTGGAAGTGGAAATCTTAGCAAATGGTGCAAGAAGAATGACAATTTCCTACCGGCGCCGACTCAGTTGTCCCAGGACCAGCTGGAGTCCGAGTAGAGAGCCCGGACAAAGAGGTCCCACTCCACCGCCCTCGTCTCCTCCCGCAGACAACCTCCTCCCTACGGCTACAGGAATAGCTGCATGCCCCGCTCTCTGGAAGTACTAAGCTTTACTCCATACCCAGTTTAATGGATTCAATGAAGCTGTGTTATTGTTGGTGTTGTGTTAGAAATGACGCCCTGAATATTCAGAAAAGCGATATCATGGGATATAGCTTTTTCCTCTCAGTTTGTGTGTTGGACTGTGTTGTAGGACAGTGGAAATGGGTACATCTGCACATTGCTTCTTACTATTAGTCTCTCAGTGTTTGACAACCTTCCTTGTGTTGGAGGACTTTTGAGATGGCTTTGCGTTCCCTGAGATCCACGTGGCACAGTTCCCTCTGGAGATGGGAAGGAAGAAGAAGCACTCCAAAACCCTGGCTGTACAGGTGGACGGGGAGGCCAAGATCAAATACGACGCCATCGCCAGACAGGGACAGGGCAAGGACGTACGAGACATTCTCATATGAATCTAAAGTAAATCCATTGGTCCTTCTCATGTGGATTTATTTTACATTATTTACATTAGTCATTTAAGATGCTTTTATGCAGAGCGAGTGCATACATTTTCATACTTGGAATTGAACACACAATCCTGGTGTTGCAAGTGTCATGCATTACCAACTGAGCCACATAGGACCATGACGCTGGGGACCATGATTCTGGGGACAAAATTGCCTATGAATCGCTGTGCCCACATCTTTATTTTATAGAGCAGTGGTCTCCAGACTCCTTCCTGTGCTGTGACCCACCATGTTTTTGTTATTGTCATCTAGTTACCAAGTAAACAAAGCTGTTTCTTGCCACAATCCTGTATTAAACAGAGAGCCATCATTTGAATAACTACTGTCACGGAGGACCTGTGTACAGTTCAGTTTCTATATATTCAGCTGTCTCCTCTGTTGTCTCTGTGCAGGTGATTTTCAGTAAGTACTCAGACCTGCTTCCTAAGGAAGTGCTGAGCGACTATGCCCCAGAGTTGCAGAAGCCTGACGAGGAGGCTGTCAAATAGCTGACGGAGAAGACCCGCGATGCTCTGCTGAAGCAGGTCTCTCAGAAGATAGCTGCAGCTATGCCTGTGAGGGCAGCTGACAAACAGGCCCCAGCACAGTACATCAGGTATGGATTTTGAATGTGATGGATGATGCCAACTGTTGTTTATGAGTTTCTCCCTTTTCAAAATGGAAGATAATACAGGGTGTTCACCCATAAAATGCTTAATTCATTCAAGGTTTTTACAAGTATGTCCATTCAATAGAACATTTTGTTAGAAAAACAATACTCCAAACCTCATGTCTCTACCATATATGGTTCCAAAAGTTACCAACGATTTACTCTGAGAATGTAGCACGTTTAGAGTGAATGGAACGTCATCAAGGGCATGATCAAAAAGTGGTCAATGCTCAATAGAACTCTGGCGCTGCTCCGCAGCAGAACGGCACTAACGTCAACTGAAAAGCTAACTGGTGACTGCCGGTTCGGGAGTTAAAATATGGTATTTTTCTAAATTAAATCCGCTAAATACAATACTAAATACAGGTATATATTTACACTACATGACAAAAGGTATGTGGACTTGTCGAACATCGCATTCCAAAATCATGGCCATTAATATGGAGTTGGTCCCCCTTTTTCTGCTATAACAGTTACCTCTCATCTGGGAAGGCTTTCCACTAGATGTTGGAACATTGCTGCAGGGACAACTCCACAAAAGCATTAGTGAGGTCGGGCACTGATGTTGGTGAATAGGCCAGGCTCACAGTTGGCGTTCCAATTCATCCCAAAGTTGTTTGATGGGGTTGAGCTCAGGGCTCTGTGCAGGCCAGTCAAGTTCTTCCACACCAATCTCAACAAACCATTTCTGTATGGATTTTTCTTTGTGCATGGGGGCATTGTTATGCTGAAACAGGAAAGGGACTTCTCCAAACTGTTGCCACAAATTTGGAAGCACAGAATGGTATAGAATGTAATTGTATGCTGTAGCGTTAAGATTTCCCTTCACTGGAACTAAGGTGCCTAGCCTGAACCATGAAAAACAGCCCCAGACCATTATTCCTCCTCCACCAAACATTCCTGGCATCCGCCAAACCCAGATTAGTCCGTCGGACTGCCAGATGGTGAAGCGTGACTCATCACTCCATAGAACGTGTTTCCACTGAGTCCAATGGCGGCAAGCTTCACACCACTCCAGCCGATGCTAGGCATTGAGTAGGCTTGTGTACTACGGCTGCTCGGCCATGGAAACCCATTTCATTAAGCTCCCGACGAACAGTACTTGTGCTGAAGTTGCTTCCAGAGTCAGTTTGGAACTCGGTAGTGAGTGTTGCAACCGAGGACAGAGGATTGTTATGTGCTTCAGCACTCTGCAGTCCCGTTCTGTGAACTTGTGTGGCTTACGACTTCATGGCTGAGCCGTTGTTGCTCCTATAAGCTTCCACTTCACAATAACAGTACGTACAGTTGACCGGGGAAGCTCTAGCAAGGCAGAAATTTGAGGAACTGACTTGTTGGAAAGGAGGCATACTATGACGGTGCAAGGTTGAAAGTCTGAGCTCTTTAGTAAGGCCGTTCTACTGCTAATGTTTATATATGGAGATTGCATGGCTGTGTGCTTGATTTTATACACCTACACCTTTATTTGAAGCTACTCATTCAAGGGTTTTTTCTTTATTTTTACTATTTTCTACATTTCAAGCAGTTTAAGTCCAGTGAATAACCTGAAATGGTACAAAGGTAAGCAATAAACTGCCAGAGGTTTAAAATAAAGTTTAGGTTACCAAAAACTGAAAATTAGTGTACATTCCAGAGTTGTGAAAAAGGGCCTTTTTCAGGGAACAAGTAATGGGTTAACAACTTACAGCTGTTCTGCAGCAATGGAAGAAAATTAAGCCTTGAAAGTTGATGTTAACAGTTCCTACGGGTGTCCCAACTTTTGTTGATTACTTACAAACCCGCAGTCTATATAAAAGCCGTGTTGGAACAGACTGTGTTACTACACCCTCTTAAGCATTATTTGGACAGTACTGTACTGCAGGAAGTAGTATATTGCTATCATAATGGCGAGGGGAAAAAGCAATTAACAAAGGAAGACAGACCATTATAACCCTTAAAAAAGTGTAGGTCTTTCCTTTAGAGAAATTGCCAAGGTGTCCGTGAGTACAGTTTCCTACACCATCAAAAGACAGACCCAAAGCCACAACAGAATCGGAAGACAAGATTCTGAGAGTCAACAGCTTGCGTGATAGGTGGCTCACAGGACAACCGCTTCAAGCACAGCTTAACACTGGTCAACTTAAGCAAGTCTGTTTCAACTGTGAAGAGAATACCTCGAGCTGTAGGTTTGAGAGGTTGAGTGGCAGTAAGAAAGCCATTGCTAAGATGGCAAAATAAGAAAGAGGCTTGCCTGGGCCATGAAGCACTGCCAGCGGACAACTGAAGACCTCAAGGAGGTCTTCTGGACTGCTGAATCAAAATGTGAACTCTTCGGTTCATCACGCAGTGTTTTTGTACGCCGTCAAGCAGGCGAAAGGATGGTTCCTCAGTGTGTGACAGCAACTGTCAAACATGGAGGAGGAAGCGTGATGGTCTGGTGCACTTTTGCTGGATCCAGAGTTGGCGACTTGCACAGAGTGAGTGGCACCCTGAACCAAAACGGCGATCACAGCCTTTTGCAGGGGTTCATCGTACAGCAAGATAATGACCCAAAACATACCTCCAGGCTATGTCAGAACTACTTTAGAAGAAAAGAACAAGACAGTAGGCTTCAAATCATGGAATGGCCAGCACAGTCTCCAGCCTTAAACCCCATGGAGCTGGTTTGAGATGAACTGGGCAGAAGGGTGAACGCAAAGCAACCTACAAGTGCAACACATTTGTGGGAACTTCTGCAACAGTGTCGGGAAGAACTTTCCCAACAATATTTGATTTCCATTGTAGAAAGAATGCCACAAGTGTGTTTGGCTATTATGTATGCAAAGTGTTATGTTAAACAAAATGATTCCATGGTTACATTTATTTTTGTCTCCAGTTGTTTATTTGTTCTATGCTTTAATTTCAGAGTACATTAAGACATTAAACTGTGAATTTCAATAACAACTGGGGAAATGGTGGCGTTCTAAAACTTGTGACCTGTAATGTGTGTGTGTGTGTGTGTGTGTGTGTGTGTGTGTGTGTGTGTGTGTGTGTGTGTGTGTGTGTGTGTGTGTGTGTGTGTGTGTGTGTGTACATTGTACATTGTAGCAGTGAGTGAATGCCCTAGATAATAAGACTAGGCTATATAAATCCTGTCATCATGGGCGGTATAGAAAGCATCAGGAGCACTAGGGCATACTTAGAAAATACATCCTCCACACACTGTGCTGTGTGGGCGTGGACTTCAACTCGGGGGGACAAACGTATGGTGGAGATGCAGAAGGACCCCATGGAGCCCCACGCGTCAAGTAAGTACATTCCCACCAGCGTCGCTGACTAAACTCATAACTGACTAAACTTTAAAACATCACAGAAACAATGCGCACATTTCAATGGGGCATGTGTTATGTGATTCTGGGGGGGCTAGATATTTATTTTTCCTTTATTTAACTACGCAGGTCAGTTAAGAACAAATTCTTATTTTCAATGATAGCCTAGGAACAGTGGGTTAACTGCCTGTTCAGGGGCAGAATAACAGATTTGTACCTTGTCAGCTCGGGGGTTTGAACTTGCAACGCTCTAACCACTAGGCTGCCCTGCCTAGCTAGCAACAATGACAAGAAGCTGCCATGTGGGGAATCGTGGGTGGCTCATTTCAGCTAGTTTTATCTTGTTCTTGATACCATGTCTTGTTTTGACTGAATATTCGCTGGCTAGCTAACAAGCAACTGTAACAATGTATTTGAGAGACGACGAGTGGTCCTTGTACAAAATATAGCTTACATGTTGTCAACCGTCGAAGCCAACCTCGTCTGTTTTGTCCTATAGCTGTGCACTCGTCGGTTTTGTTGCTAAACAGCCAACCTGCCTATGTGCTAGGATAACTTGAGTCATGCACATCTGCTAAATAAAGCTAGAAGCACACTCGCTTATTTTGTCATCTAGGATGTGGTGTGTCAAGGTTCCTTATTCCAGGATCAATAAGAAGATTCCTGGTGGACCTCCCTCCCCTCCTGCACCTGCCATGCACTCGCCAAGCAGAAAGGTACCGTTGGGGTTCAGACAGACTTAACTGATCTCGAGATTTTAAGTTGCCAATAGTGTTTTTATTACTTTTAATAATGTGTAAAAGGATCAGCTCAACTCAACACCTTTTTTCGTGTCCAAATGAAATGTACTCTCTTCTCTAGCTGTGTTGATGTGTTGAGCAAAGATGTGATGCGTTTTCTCTCTCTGTCCTACCAGATGACAGTCAAGGAAGATTCCTCCCTGCATCTCAAACTGGAAGAACGCAAAGATATACCAACTCTGCTCTCTCCTTCTGGAGACACTGACTCAATGGGAGGTTGTGTTTGTTTGAGGTCAGGATTGCTGACATTGTAAGTACACTCCTGTGTTCTATGACTAGTGGTTTTTGTGATTGCCTAAAGCAAAGTTGTGTAATGCACTATATTTCTATTGTAAGGCATTATACAACTGGTTGGTTTAATCCTGAATGCTGATTGGTTAAAACCGCATTCCAGTCTGTGTCTATTCCACAAGTTACCACCGGCTAAATCCTATGACGTTAAAATGCCTATTTACTCTGTTCCATCTGACTGAGCAATCCACTGTCTCATCAGCCCAGCCAGGCACTTCATTAACTTGATCTCCACTATTAAAAGCATATAGACAGTTTCGGGGGATGAGATAGACAGGCAGCGTTTCTCAGCCATTCGAAGTTATGAGTCAGCTGGCATCATTTTATGGATATGTATAAAAAATAAATAAAAAAGTGAAAGGAAGTGCAGCTTGTTTGATGTCTTTCCAGGTCAGTTTGAAGTGATTGTGTTAGCTGTGTTGTTGGCTAGCTCCTCTGAACGACAGTGTCCTGACGAGTGAGCACATTTTCTATGCCAGGTGAAATCACGCCTCATTAGGTCATTGTTATGGATGTATCCAAATAAATGTCACTAGAAAACAGCTTATGCAAATGCGGCGACTTTGCTGTTATTCTGGCTGCACTTTTTGATGTGACTAAGTTAGCTGTAGTTGGCTAGCTAGCAAGCAAGGGATAAGAAAGTTGCCAGCCAGTATGGCAATGGAACATTTAGAATGAACGACTGGATCGCATCTCTAGCAACCGAACCGATAGAACGAACAACCAGCCGGCATTGGTAGCAACCCTAGATGTGTCGGGACTATATCTTGTGGAAGGATGAAATGGTATGAAAAATTGAAATATGTCTGTCATTATTTGAATATGTTGGTAACCTGTTCTTTAAAAGTGACAATGCCCTCGAAGCCGGTGTTTGGAGGATATCTTGGCACGGTTCGCCGACCCGAGATAAAGCCTAACCAGACCTGTGCCAGTATATCCTCCAAACACCGGCTTCTCTGGCATTACCACTTAATTATGTGTGAGTGTGTGTTTCATAGAAAGTGTTCCCAAAGTTGAGTCCTATGTTCTGGGTTTGTCTTCTCGAGTTACACCACCCCCCCTGGACAAGCATCTGGAAGCGTACGGTAGAGGACTGCAGACCGTTCACATCAATGACAACTTTGCCAAACTGTCCGAGGCCCTCTACATTGCTGACAGAAAGGTACACTGTTTGTGGTTTTGAGAACCAATGTTTGTTCTGTGATTAGCGATTTCTTCTCCGAGTCTCTCTGAAATATATATATATACACATACATACATACAGTGGGGAGAACAAGTATTTGATACACTGCCGATTTTGCAAGTTTTCCTACTTACAAAGCATGTAGAGGTCTGTAATTTTTATCATAGGTACACTTCAACTGTGAGAGACGGAATCTAAAACAAAAAAAACATTTTTAAGTAATTAATTTGCATTTTATTGCATGACATAAGTATTTGATACATCAGAAAAGCAGAACTTAATATTTGGTACAGAAACCTTTGTTTGCAATTACAGAGATCATACGTTTCCTGTAGTTCTTGACCAGGTTTGGGATTTTGGCCCACTCCTCCATACAGACCTTCAGATCCTTCATGTTTCGGGGCTGTCGCTGGGCAATACGGACATTCAGCTCCCTCCAAAGATTTATTGGGTTCAGATCTGGAGACTGGCTAGGCCACTCCAGGACCTTGAGATGTTTCTTACGGAGCCACTCCTTAGTTGCCCTGGCTGTGTGTTTCGGGTCGTTGTCATGCTGGAAGACCCAGCCACGACCCATCTTCAATGCTCTTACTAAGGGAAGGAGGTTGTTGGCCAAGATCTAGCGATACATGGCCCCATCCATCCTCCCCTCAATACGGTGCAGTCGTCCTGAAAAGAAAAGCATCCCAAAGAATTATGTTTCCACCTCCATGCTTCACGGTTAGGATGGTGTTCTTGAGGTTGTATTCATCCTTCTTCTTCCTCCAAACACGGCGAGTGCAGTTTAGACCAAAAAGCTACATTTTTGTGTCATCAGACCACATGACCTTCTCCCATTCCTCCTCTGGATCATCCAGATGGTCATTGACAAACTTCAGATGGACCTGGACATGCGCTGGCTTGAGCAGGGGGACCTTGCATGCGCTGCAGGATTTTAATCCATGACGGCGTAGTGTGTTACTAATGGTTTTCTTCGAGACTGTGGTCCCAGCTCTCTTCAGGTCATTGACCAGGTCCTCCTGGGTAGTTCTGGGCTGATCCCTCACCTTCCTCATGATCATTGATGCCCCACAAGGTGAGATCTTGCATGGAGCCCCAGACCGAGGGTGATTGACCGTCATCTTGAACTTCTTCCATTTTCTAATAATTGCGCCAACAGTTGTTGCCTTCTCACCAAGCTGCTTGCCTATTGTCCTGAAGCCCATCCCAGCCTTGTGCAGGTCTACAATTGTATCCCTGATGTCCTTATACCCTCTCTGGTCTTGGCCATTGTGGAGAGGTTGGAGTCTGTTTGATTAAGTGTGTGGACAGGTGTCTTTTTTACAGGTAACGAGTTAAAACAGGTGCAGTTAATACAGGTAATGAGTGGAGAACAGGTCTGTGAGAGCTGGAATTCTTACTGGTTGGTAGGTGATCAAATACTTATGTCATGCAATACAATGTATGATTTTTAAGTAATTAATTTGCATTGTATTGCATGACATTCACATTGTATGATTTTTAAGTAATTAATTTGCAATGTGAATGTCATGCAATACAATGCAAATGAATTACTTAAAAATCATAAAATGTGATTTTCTGGATTTTTTCCGTCTCTCACAGTTGTAGAGTACCTATGATAAAAATTACAGACCTCTACATGCTTTGTAAGTAGGAAAACCTGCAAAATCGGCAGTGTATCAAATACTCCCCACTGTATATATTTTTTGGGGTGAATGGTCATCTCTTTGTGTCAATTTCAAAGCCGACTACTTTTCTGTATGATATTGGCCCTAGCCTTTAGAGTGATTCTCTCATCCTAAAATTAAGATTCTGTGTTTTCTTTCTCTTCGTTGTGCTGTGTCTAAGCCTATATGCCTCCAAGCCACATTTATGATTGTATCCTAAAGTTTAAAATGTGATGGTGATTTAAATGAATGTAAACTAACTCTGTGTCTACTGCATCCAGGCCAGAGAGGATGTGGAGATGAGATCCCAGGTGGAGAAGAAGATGGCCCAGAAAGAGAAGTAGAAGAAGGAGGAAAAACTCAAGAGAGCTGGCTCAGATGGCGCGAGAACGCAGGGCAGGGATCAAAGGTGACAGAGGTCAGTCCACAACCTCTTCCTGCTTGAACCTAACCACAGATCTAGGATCAGGTCACCTGTTTGTGATGTCGTGTTTTCCTGTACAAGGACTGCCAATGTAAAGTGTTGTAAAGTTGTGTGGATGGTCTGTGACATATCAATCAATATATTTGAAATGAAATATACTGACGGGGTTTAACCGAATGCAGCATTGAGGAACACAAACCCCTAGACCATTCTCAGAATCTTGTCCAAGTAGCTCTGTGCACGCAGAGAGCAGACTACTCAGCTGTCAGTCCTGATTATGTGTGAGTGAGCTGCCTGGTAACACCCTTGCTCCTTCTCTCTCGCACGCTTTCGCCCTCCATACCTCCCCTCTTTCTGTCGTCACTCTGTAACTCTCTCTCCCCTCTCTCCATCCTCTCACCCTTATTCTCCTCTCTATCCTCTTTCTTCTACGCCACCTCTCCCTCCCGCTCTCTCTCCTGTGGCAGGTGGCGAGGACGGTGAGGCCAGAGAGCGTGACGAGATCCGCCATGACAGGAGGAAAGAGAGACAGCACGACAGGAACATCTCCCGAGCCTCCCCGATAAGAGGTACATACATTCACACACACACACCCTGCTGAATCATTCATGGTTCATTCGGAGCGCTGAAGGAACGCAGCTGGCCACAGCAGCACCCAGCCCAGACCCCCTGACCGTCCTGTCTGCTACAGCTGCAGTGCTTCAGAGAGTGAGAGGGAGATAGGGAGACAGGCCGAGAGGGAGACGGGCAAAGAAAATGAAAGAGCAAATTGGTGAGAGGCAGACATAGAGATTAGGCTACTCTGCTCCAGTTGTCTGTCTCTGCAGTGGAGCTGTCAGATGATGGCAGGGGGAAAGGGGGAGAGCAGTAGGAAGAAAGGATAGGGAGACGGCCACTGATTACAACGACAGGCCTGACTGCTGGTTGTAAATGGCCTCATTATGAAGAGCCGGTTAGCCCAGAGCGTCTACTTAACCTTGCAGTCGCTTCTGCTGGATGTGATTATCTGCAGATATGTTGGGATTGTGATAATGTTAGCAGACAGTGACGTGCTATGTTTGGTGCAGCAACTCATTTCACACACAAGCTACAGAGGTGGGGTGCTCTACTAAACACCAAGCTCTCCCGTATCCATATGTTGTCTCTCTCTCTCGCTTTCTTTCTTAACTAACCGTCTGGTTTGGTTTATTCCCATCATCAGGTCGAAGCTACAGAGAGACCAGGACAGGGACGTCAGTGAGCTCATCGCTCTGGTTCAGCCCAACCCTAGAGCCTCCAGTGAGGCTCAGTACGACTATTCAACCAGACCAAGGTGACACACACACACAAGCACCTGCTGTGCTGTCAGAGGTTCTCCTATAGTGGTGTTTCTACTAGAGTGACTTAAGATCTCACCTGTTACACTTTATCACCTGTTTACACCTCCCCCCCCCCCCCCCCCCCAAGGGTATGGACAGCGGTTTTGCAGGCGGGGAGGATGAGATGTACAATGTGTACGACCAGCCGTTCAGGACTGGCAGAGACATGGCCCAGAACATCTACCGGCCCACCAAGAGCTCTGACAAGGACATGTATGGAGACGACCTGGACAAGCTCATGCAGAGCAACAGGTACCACCTCCGTCTGTTAAATGACCCTGCTGACTATAGCTTATACCAGGGCTCTCCAACCCTGTTCCTGGAGAACTACCCACCTGTAGGTTCTAACTAACCTGCTTCTGCTTGTCAACAGGTTCATTATTAGAATTGAGTGTGCTAGATCAGGGTTTGGAGTGAACCTACAGGACAGGTTGTTCTCCAGGAACAGGGTTGGCGAGACCTGGCTTATACTATATCCATATGCAGTATATTACTGTATGTTGATGACCTGGTCACTCGTGTGCAGAGCATCAGGTATCGTAGGCCGTGTGTTTCCCTGGCGCTGCTTCCTCTCTGGGGAGAGATATATTGAGCGATGCAGTCGACTGCTGAGAAATGCAATGTTTAAGCCTCATTTTGTTACCCTACGTATGCAATGCAAGGACGCTGCAGTCTGTAGTGTAAGGGCTGTAGTGATGTGTACTGTAAGGGCTGTAGGGATATTGCACCAAAGCGAGACATGCAGGCGTCTACAGTATAGTGCGTATACCAGAGCAGAGCAGCTTGCTTAATCCGTAGTATCCCTCCCCTAAGGTACATTATCTCTACTGAAATCCACTCTCAGTTCGTTGTACTGGCTGGTTTATAGGTTAGGATTCTTTATTGGGTTTTCTACAGATAACCCAGTCACTAACAGGGACTGGTGGTGGAATGCGATACTAGCTATAGCCTTCTAGACACTACAGAACAGTATTTGTTATCTGACAGATTGCCGTCACTGACACATTCTACCTGTTTCGATCACATTTCTATTGGGGGAAATAATACACTGAGAAAGTTCAATGGACAGCATTCCAAACAGTACACATCAATGCATACAGGTAATTGCCAAAATAAAGGAAACCTCAATGTGGTGTCTTAACCCCCTAGTGTCAATGTCCCCTTGGAAATCTAATTACATTAAACTAGAATATCTATCTAGATATCACATTTCTGCATGGGCTGCGTCTCAAACCTCTGCATCTGCCGATGTCGCCCTTTCGCATCTGCGTGAAAGGCGGCAGAGCTAGAGCAGTGTTTGTCAAACCGTGAGACATCGCGGGAAATCGGTCTTCTCACAAAATTCTCTGTAGCGTCCCAACAGTTTGGCCAACAAACTATTATGACCCCTGTCATGACGTTGGCCTCTTTGGGTATAGCAACCCCATCCCCCTCTCTCTGCCTTCCCCTTGCCTCCTTCAACTAGGCTGCTGTGGTCAGAGGTTGTAAATTCCTGAGAATACCCTGCCACATAGTAGAGAGAGAGTACATTTTCATAGAGGACTAAGGAAATCCTTCCACCTCACAGAACTTGAGGTATGAACAAATTTCATGTTCTGGAGAAAGTATAAAAGATCGGTGAAGAATCCAGCTACGAACTGGTCCGTTTGTCACAACTTGGGAAGCTCATGGGAGACGGTGTGGCCACATTACCATAACACTGTTTATATAATAGCCTCAGATATGAGGTTTACATCTAATTGTTGTATAAGATGAATGAGTGAGTATGATACTGTTTGTGTAATATGATTCCCTTTTGATTTGAACTAAATCAGAGGACCGCCCCTGAGCCAAGTTAGGGTCAGACATCCTGGAACAGCCCTCTTCGGCCCTTCCGAATGAAACCCCCACTCTGGTTTTCGATCAGCAGACCGAGCTTACCTCAATTACCAGATGGCTAAAGGTTGCAGACCATGTTTTTCTCCATTAGGAGGACAAAGGTTGTAGACCATTGCTGAATCTTTTAACCATACCACGTGGTAAAACTCTTAGACTATCGTTACCAACAGAATAAGAACAAGTCTTTGATAATAATTACTAGTCTGCAGCTAGGAATTTGGTATCATTGAACGCGAAGAACGACAACCGCCGAAACATTCATTCTATAACGAATGTCACTCTGAACAATCCCCTCTAACCACAACCGAGGGAGAGAGACGGACAATTCTACAAAATAAATGAACTTTTCACCAGCGATCAAGACGACACACTGAGCGTAAATATATATATTGATTGCAATTGTTCCCGAATGAGTGAGCGTTCATGTGTAAAGGATTAGCATTTCAATTGTTATAATTATCACTCTGTAGTGACTTCTTAGTTGACCCCCACTTTCCCCTTTTGTCTAACAAGCCGCCATGCCGGTTTAGGCCACTAGGGCACATTCTCCTATCATTTCATGTAACCACATTTACCATGTTTGTTTGTTTGTTTATGCATTTCTGTGAATTACTTAGTTATTAATAAATGATTTAAGACAATTGATGTATGGATGACTCATAGTGAAGACTGGGTTCGTGCAGATAACCAACAATTTACGACGTTTGGAATGAGACTAACGTGAGGTAAAGTAAATAATTAATTAATTCGAAGACTAATTGATCAGATAGAATATCTGAAAAGTTATTTTAGGAAATGATAACTTTGTAATCTGAATATTTTTCCTTGCCCCGACTTCCTAGTAATTACGGTTACATGATTAATCAGTCTAATCGCGTAATACAGTGCCTTGCGAAAGTATTCGGCCCCCTTGAACTTTGCGACCTTTTGCCACATTTCAGGCTTCAAACATAAAGATATAAAACTGTATTTTTTTGTGAAGAATCAACAACAAGTGGGACACAATCATGAAGTGGAACGACATTTATTGGATATTTCAAACTTTTTTTTTTTTTTTTCATCTGACCAGAGCACCTTCTTCCACATGTTTGGTGTGTCTCCCAGGTGGCTTGTGGCAAACTTTAAACGACACTTTTTATGGATATCTTTAAGAAATGGCTTTCTTCTTGCCACTCTTCCATAAAGGCCAGATTTGTGCAATATACAGCTGTAAGTCGCTTGGGGTATGTCTCTATCAGTTTTGCACATCGAGAGACTGAAATTGATTGTTGTCCTATGGACAGAGTCTCCCACCTCAGCTGTAGATCTCTGCAGTTCATCCAGCGTGATCATGGGCCTCTTGGCTGCATCTCTGATCAGTCTTCTCCTTGTATGAGCTGAAAGTTTAGAGGGACGGCCAGGTCTTGGTAGATTTGCAGTGGTCTGATACTCCTTCCATTTCAATATTATCGCTTGCACAGTGCTCCTTGGGATGTTTAAAGCTTGGGAAATATTTTTGTATCCAAATCCGGCTTTAAACTTCTTCACAACAGTATCTCGGACCTGCCTGGTGTTTTCCTTGTTCTTCATGATGCTCTCTGCGCTTTTAACGGACCTCTGAGACTATCACAGTGCAGGTACATTTATACGGAGACTTGATTACACACAGGTGGATTGTATTTATCATCATTAGTCATTTAGGTCAACATTGGATCATTCAGAGATCCTCACTGAACTTCTGGAGAGAGTTTGCTGCACTGAAAGTAAAGGGGCTGAATAATTTTGCACGCCCAATTTTTCAGTTTTTGATTTGTTAAAAAAGTTTGAAATATCCAATAAATGTCGTTCCACTTCATGATTATGTCCCACTTGTTGTTGATTCTTCACAAAAAAATACAGTTTTATATCTTTATGTTTGAAGCCTGAAATGTGGCAAAAGGTCGCAAAGTTCAAGGGGGCCGAATACTTTCGCAAGGCACTGTAACTAATTACAGAGAATCTTTGATAAAAACTATCAGTCTTCAGTTAATGAGAGTAAAGACACGACACCCCTCTATGGAGAGACGAGACTCTCACAAACACGATGCCGTTGGTTTTACTCTAGGGCGCCAACAAGCCTCAAGACTATTCTGAAGGGAGCCGGGTACCAGTTGAAAAACAGAGTTTAGTGCCTATAATAAAGCGTTAAACCCCCTTTTGAGACCTCTCTTTCAAAGTCACCGAGATCTCCTCTTCTAAACATGGTATCCAAAATAATGGAGAACAGACTTTTTATTCATGACCCATAGAGATCCATTGAGGGCTTCCACCATTTTTTAAGTAGTCATCGGTGGTGATTCCTATTGTTTGGGAACCAACATCCAATGATCAGCGCATTGTCTTCTTCCAATTGGGTCCTATGGTTTGTAAATGGCATTAACATCGCCATCTAGTGGCCACAATAAATGAATGACGCAATATTTGGTTCAGGATTCAGGCACTGCAGGTTGTGGATCACCAATATAAGCTTTGTACTTTTTTCACAAAATAAGAAAATGTACTACTTTAAAATTGATGGCCTCAATGGCACTGCCCATGCTGTCACAGATGCCATAGTGGTACGGACACAATGATGAGGCCTCTTTCCATCTCTATGACATTGATGGGAGGATAATTGCACCTGCTTTCAATATACTTTGTTTCCCTTATTACTAAAGTGTGTCTGTCCTTTATCAAATCACATTTTACCTTACAGTGAAATGCTTACTTACAAGCCCTTAACCAACAATACAGTTTTTAAAAAGTCCTAAACAAACTAAAAGATGATATAAAATGATAATGAGGATACATACAAGCGGTACTGGGTTAATGTGCAGGGGTACGGGTTAATTTAAGGTAATATACATCAGTTGAGGCTGCTGAGGGGAGGCTGGCTCATAATATTGTCTGGAATGGAGTACATGGAATTGCATGTGTTTGATGGATTTGATACCACTCCACCTATTACCATGAGCCCATCCTCCCCAATTAAGGTGCCACCAACCTCCTGTGATGTACATATAGGTAGGGGTAGAGTGACTATGCATAAATAATAAACGGAGAGGTGTGTGTGGTTAGAGTCCAGTGAATGTACATCCAGCCTCTGCAAGAGAGTCGTTGGGAAAAAAGGATAATAAATGGAAATAAAATTAGGGGTTCGATGCAAGTCGTCCAGGTAGCCATTTGATGAACTGTTCAGCAGTCCTATGGCTTGGGGGGTAGAAGCTAGTTTATTTATCTAGTTAGCTATATATTTACATATACCTGTATAAATAAACCATTAAAGAAAATATTCCCTGAATTACACTTTCTATGGGTCATTATTTTTTTTGCAGCAGCATTTTGTCTACTGTTTCAGAAACAAAACATATCCTGACTCTCTCCTTCCCCTCTCCCAGGTTTGTTCCTGACCGTGAGTTCTCTGGTACGGATCACGGTCCTCGTCGTGACGACCCGTCCAGTTTGAGGAGGATCCCTTCGGTCTGGACAAGTTTTTGGAGGAGGTTAAGCAGCACGGGGGCTCCACGAGACCCTCCACCAGCAGAGGCTCCACGAGACCCTACACCAGCAGAGGCTCCAAGAGAACCCTCCACCAGCAGAGGCTCCAAGAGAACCCTCCACCAGCAGAGGCTCCAAGGACTATGACCATGACAAGAAACGCAGGAAGGAGTGATTGGAACAAGACGGAGACCCTCGGTCTGATGGGAAGGGAGGGTAGCGTTCAGTATGCATAAAAAATTCAGAAGTCACTGAATGTGTTTTTTCACTTGAACGTAGGCGTCACCTGAACGCATCCAATGAGAATGGGCCTTTTTGTTTGAAGCTGTTTTCTCCTTTCTGTACCTACTGAATGTAACCCTGGGTTTTTGGGAGGACGTGAGGGAAAGTTGTGGAGGAGAGGGAGGAAAAGTTGTGGATGAGGGAGGGAGAGTTGGGACCCTGACCTCTGTTTGTGTGTGTTGTATGGCTGAACACGCCCCCCCCCCCCAGGAACTAGCAGGGATTATTTGATGATAATGACGTTTTCCTTTACAGCATCCCTTTATCTTTATGTACAGCACCATCCTGCCTGTAACGTGAGCTTTAAGTAAAGCCCCCTAGTATTTCTAAGAAATATTATTATTACCCCGGAGAAGTCTGTGCTAGTAAAAATGTTATAAACCTTTGTGATCAGATTTTACAGTGCTATGGTGTCATACAAAATGCACTAACAGAATGCAATCGTCGAGGTTATTCAACACCAACCAGAAGAGAACCCACTGCAACTGGGAGGGACTACCTGACTCATCCAATAAGTGTCTTGTCTGTTTCTAAACATGTTCTATTGCATACCGTAATGAACATGACCCAGATGCATTCTCCTCAGTCAATGAATGCAGACCCTCTGTTAGGTCTATTCCAGTTGTAATCGTTTTATTTAGAGTGCCACAGTTTCCCCTGATTTTTATTTTCATCACATCTTGAATAATGCCTCGCGTTTACATGAGATGAAAGACCCGAAGTGGCGGAGGACCCATCAATTCCCAAGCGTTACCAACGGAAATATGAGGCGCATCCCAAATGGCACCCTATTACCTACATCGGGGTATCCCAAAGTCGGTCCTGCACCACCGGTGTTGTTACAACAAAACGTGCACCCCTTGGGGTCCACAGGACTGAGTTTGGGAAACCCTGCCCTACATAGTGCACTACCTTTGTCCCAGTATAAGGCTCTAGTCCTGTAAATATTTGTGCACTGAATAGGGTGCCATTTGGGCCGCAATCCAAACTGTATGGGAGATTAGAGTTGATTAGAACAAAACTGGTTCCATTAATTATAAATCTTAATGATTTATGGAGCTACATCCAGGCCTCAAAGAAATAATCAACAGGACATGATACAGTCCAGCAGACTGGGGATTTCTCAGTATTACGCTGTGTCAGCCGGCCCTCATGCTTGAATGGTGGGTAGCTTAGCAGAGGGTTTACTCTATAGATGTATTTAGTTCAATTGAAATTAAGTTGTGGATTTCTACATTTAGCTCAGGCTTTTGTATACTCTGTCAGAGGTAGGTCATTATCAGTCCAATAGCGCAAACTTAAATACTGTTGTCAGTTGTAGAGACAAATTCTGTAGGGTTGTCAAGTGCAGAATAAGATGAAACGCCAAAATCAAAAGCTGCGACGTGTCTTCATTTCAACTTTATGTCAACGTCTTTCTCTTTCACATAACTGTTTACCCCGCGTTTTCTTCTACCTCCCAGGTGTACTGTAATTCTATTTGCGGTTGAACTACATTTTCTCCTCCCAAACACTACAATCTGGCCCCTAGAGTTCCTACTCAGACAGAAAAGACCAGACTGATACCAGAGCAAAGCAATAACTACAGCATCATCACAGGATGCCAAGTTCAGCAGCTTAGATGGGAGACTGTTCTCTGACTTTATTTCGCCCCCCCGTGCCGATTCTCCGATAGACAGTTTTCACACTCCACTTCACCAGTGTGTCACTTCAAGGCTTCGCCACCTGTCTCTAGTCACAGCTCTTATGTTGCCATCAGGATTCATTTCCTCCCCCAGTGAGAGGTCGGGCTGAACGTGATGCGCTCTTACGAACACTACACCAAGACACACACACACTGTTTGTTTACAGGCTTCACAGGGATGACATGGTGTGTGTGTGCCTGCGTGTACTCTTGTCTCCACAGCCCTCTGAGAAACATTAAAGCGTGACTAGCTTCATTTGTAAAGTGCTGCGTTTTATTGTGTTGACCTTTAGCATGTGGAGAGGAGCGGAATCGGGGATTGTCATCTGATAGCCTCTCAGAGGGAGATGCTTTTCAGGCCACGATGGAGACAATGGACTCGCTGTGGAGGTGTGAGACAAGCCGTGGGGTGAGAGAATCAGGCAACAGCAATATATTTATTGTGGGTTGTTCAGACACAAATATGCACCCTTGATCTGTAATGTTGATGTGTTGACATCATAGGTCACAGGACTAAGAGATATCCTGACAAAGTGACCTTGACCTCTGAGCCTTTGTATTGTGCTATACAACTCCGGCTCAGTGTTTCCTAGTTAGGCTGTATGGTCAGGGAAAGACTCCTGGCACAAATGATGGTTTAAAATGATATCTACCTGGAGTATTATAATGGGACTGGCCAAGCCCTTTACACAACAATATCAGGAACACCTCAGCCTTTATGATGATGCTATGGTCTACAAATTTAATTTAGCTGTTGAAGCATCCCACTGGGGGGGAAATCAATGTTGTTTCTGTCATTCTGTCAACAAAAATCTGATGACGTTGAATATGGAAAACGTGTGTTTTCCATATCAATGAGTTGAATCGATATGGAAAACTGATTGGGTTTGGAAAATAGCCATCAACATAATGGAATTGATCTGAAATCCAATGACATGGTGAATTTGTTGTTGAATTCAACCAAATGTACATCAAAATTAGATGTTGAACTGACATCTGTGTCCAGTGGGTAAGCCCTACCACAGACACCCTCAGTGTACAGTATTCCTTCAATTCTCAGTTGAGCTTTGACCATTATTGTTGAGACTGTGAGGTGTGTTTAATTTTCTCAGACAGCTTGATAATGGCTCTTCACTACTCTGTTGTTTGGGTTGTGAATGTGGAACAGTGGAAGACGAATGGGTTTCTTATTCATGGAGGTAACAAAGAGGAAATTGGTTCCTTTGGCTGGCTTTTGTTTGGCTTTGAACATAAACAGCCAAATACTATTGTGCCCTTCCATAATGGAATCTTCAATGTGCAGACAGAACACATACATGATTGATAGGTTCTTATCTTTGCTCCAAAATGGAGCAAAATCCAGAAAGGAACAATATTGAGTTGTACAGGAAATATGTATTTATTTCGCTGTAGTCACTTAAAGGGGGGTTTCTAGTTATTTGCAATGTGTTTCTGTGCTATTTTTCTTTCCTGTTAATAGTGGGTAGGCGAAAGCGATTGGGTTTAGTGATAAATGGGTGTGCTCCACGATCATTTTGACCTGTCTAAAGTTCTGGACAAAGATCTTACAATGTAGATTTGTTTTCCCACTGCTTATAAGGTCATGCTGAAATCCATCTCTTTGTCCCTTGCTCTTTCCATATAATTGCCACCTCTGTTTTTAGAGTTTTGAATCAGTCTGAGTATGGACAATTTGATTCTACTGTCAATGTAAATGATAAACAGAAGGACATTCTCATTCAGTCCCCAGATAACCTACCATCTAAGGAATCCTGTCATCTTCAGCCAGTCACTTTCTTTTCGTTAGGTCTTCCATGTTGCCTGAATTGCATCATTCACTCATCACATTGCCAGACTAGCCCTGGTAGTCTAGGTTCTGAGCTTTAAACTCATTGGATTAGTCTCACTTGACTGACATTCATGTGGCTTGTGATTTGGCTATTGCTCGCGAGACTAGTCATTTGATGACTGAGCAGTCAGTCAGGGAGTGGGTATATAGCCGAGGCTACCCTCTGAGCCCTGGAAAGCTGCAGAGAGAGTCTCCGTTCCTCAGCAGTGGCCCATGTCTCCTGTGTGCCACAAGACTGTCTTAGCCCACTGAGTTAAAGCCTAATCATTACGCAAGACCTCAGGCAAGGTTACTCATCAAGCAAGTGTGGTTACGAACCACCTCTGTTGCACTGGGACAACCCTGTGAATCCTGGAGAGCTGAACAGAGCCTCTCTCCTCAGCTCCAGTCCTTTCCTCTCATTTCTGCTTTTCAGTATTATACTAATGCTAAAATGTTTTCTATTCTACTGAGCCATTTACTTAATTGTCATATTCTTATATTTTCTTATTGTAGTCGCATTGTCGAGAAGGAATCTCCAAGAAGCATTTTGTAGGATGGTGTATACCATGTGTATCCCGTACATACGACTAATAAAGCTTGGTACTTCAAACTCTCTTCCCCTCCCTTTTCCTCCCCTCCCCTCTCCTCTCTTCCCCTCCATTTTCCTCCCCTCCCCTCTCCTCTCTTCCCCTCTCCTCTTCCATTCCCAGGGAGGATAATCCATTATAAGGAGAAGGTTTAGACAGCCGTAAAAACACTCTAATGGTTGTGTCAGTCAGAGACAACCCTCCCCCCAACACACACACACACACACACACAGTGGCTGAGAGAGAGGCATGGCTGCCTGGAATTCAGTGTTTAGCAGACTGACAGCTCAGGAATGTGTTGTGAAGTGTGATTGAGTGATGGCTGGGACAAAGTCTTCATTTAATAAAAGACCAGCTGTGTTATTGTGGGGCCTAATGGCTAATAGTAGTGTCCTTTGGTTTTCAGATGGTGGCGATGTCTACGATGATGATTTCTTCCACGTTTCACTTGCTCCTCTTTGCTTCCCCTCCCTATCTTCTAACATTCCCTGGTAAATTATAATAGGCAATGATTCTAAGATCTTCAGAAATCATCATCCCCCATTAACCATACACATACAGTAAATTGAAATGTCACATTGTTAGATGTAGTTGATATGGGGCATTTTTTGTCCTCTGCAATGTATTGACCGACAATAACATTTGAGATGAATTCATCCATCTCCTGGTTGGGAGGACCTTAGCCGGTGCCGACAATGTGATTTGTAATGCTTAGGTTTATAAATAAATGGACTGCCAGGTGATCATCTATTGTCTTTCATCAGCCTGTATATTAGAGCTTATTTCATCCATTATTTGTTCATTTATTATTAAGTGCATGGCGTTAAAGTATGACAAATGACGTTGAATTATGCGTGTGTGTGTGTGTGTGTGTGTGTGTTATTTTGTCGAAACATCGGTCTCTAATAGGCTGTCTAGGGTGTATAGGGAGAGATTGATGCCCCTTGATGATTTCATTAGATCACATCAACATAGGGAAATGACTACAAAGGCTATGAATATATCATCTAGGCATTAGCCTAGATCATTAATCAATAGGCAGGTAGCATAGTGTTGGGCCAGTAATCGAAAAGTCACAGGTTCGAATACTCGAGCCGACAAGGTGATAAATGTCAATGTGCCCTTGAGCAGGGCACTTAACCTTAATTTGCTCCAGGGGTGACCCACTACTACCACTGACCCTGTAAAACAACACATTTCACTGCACCTATCCAGTGTATGTGACAAAACTATTTTTTAAATCTACAGTAGGGAGTAAAGAAACCCATTAATTGAATGTAAAACACTGCCACGCTCTGACCTTTAATATCTCTGTTTTCTTTATATTTTGGTTAGGTCAGGGTGTGACGAGGGTGGGTATGCTAGTTTTTGTATTGTCTAGGGGTTTTGTATGTCTAGGTATTTATATGTCTATGGTGGCCTGATATGGTTCCCAATCAGAGGCAGCTGTTTATCGTTGTCTCTGATTGGGGATTATATTTAGGTGGCCATTTTCCCTTTTGTGTTTGTGGGTTCTTATTCTATGTTTAGTTGCCTGTCTGCACTATCCGTATTAGCTTCACGTTTTGTTAGTTTGTTCAGTGTTCAGTCTTATATTATTAAAGAATGTACGCATACCACGCTGCGCCTTGGTCTCATTCGTATAACGAGCGTGACAAACACAGCCAACAACATGCGTAAGGGGCAGGAGAACGAACTTGGTATAAACAGAGCTGTTTAATAAATGCTGACAAAACTCCAAAACAACCAAAACAACAAAGTGGGTAGAAAACCTGTCGCACACCAACACTAAATAGCACATCACATACAATCTCCGACAAGGACATGAGGGGAAACAGAGGGTTAAATACACAACATGTAATTGATGGGATTGGAACCAGGTGGGAAGGAAGACAAGGCAAAACCAATGGAAAATGAAAAATGGATCAGTGATGGCTAGAAGGCTGGTGACTTCGGCCGCCGAACACCGCCCGAACAAGGAGAAGGACGGACTTCGGCGGAAGTCGTGACAGCAGTACATTACCAAGGACATGTTTACCTGTTAGAGGAGACACACAATAATGAAGTGGTTGTTCCTATGTGGATATTTAATTTAGGGTTGATGCATGTTTACAATTACAGATACGTGTAGTCTAATCTGTCATATTGTGGAGATTGTTTTGCAGGGATTTAATTTAGCAGGAAATTAATTGGGTAATGTATATCTACTGGTCTCTTACCTCAGTGCCTCATCTGCAACAACAACATTATCTATGCATCTCTACATTTGCATACATGAGTAGCGATAACAGATCAGTGAAAGTGTTTTACCACAGGCAAATTAAATGCTGATATAATAGTGGCTGTGTATATTTGACGACTACATATCCGATCACAAAAATCATACCGAAAATGCAGACCTCTAAATAACATTGAAAGGTAATTGATCAATGTGTGTTGCCAATAATTTGTTATTAATTCTATTCCATGATTAGTCTACTGGAGAAGCTTATATTGCCAAAGAAAATACCCAATCAATCAGAATTGATTATGTTTCAATCACTACTAAATCTACTCACTGTAACAACACTGTGGCAAAACTGTAACAACTCTGTGGCAACACTGTAACAACACTTGGCAAAACTGGCAACACTGTAACAACTTTGTGGCAACACTGTAACAACTTTGTGGCAACACTGTAACAACTCTGTGGCAACACTGGCAACACTGTAACAACTCTGTGTCAACACTGGCAACACTGTAACAACTCTGTGGCAACACTGTAACAACTTTGTGGCAACACTGTAACAACTTTGTGGCAACACTGTAACAACTCTGTGGCAATACTGTAACAACTCTGTGTCAACACTGGCAACACTGTAACAACTTTGTGGCAACACTGTAACAACTCTGTGGCAACAGTGTAACAACTCTGTGGCAACACTGTAACAACTTTGTGGCAACACTGTAACAACTCTGTGGCAACACTGTGGCAGCACTGTAACAACACTGTGGCAACACTGTAACAACACTGTGGCAACACTGTAACAACTTGGTAGCAACACTGTAACAACTCTGTGGCAACACTGTGGCAACACTGTAACAACTCTGTGGCAACACTGTAACAACACTGTGGCAACACTGTAACAACACTGTAACAACTCTGTGGCAACACTGTGGCAACACTGTAACAACACTGTGGCAACACTGTAACAACTTTTTGGCAACACTGTAACAACTCTGTGGCAACACTGTAACAACACTGTGGCAACACTGTAACAACACTGTAACAACACTGTAACAACTCTGTGGCAACACTGTGGCAACACTGTAACAACTTTGTGGCAACACTGTAACAACTCTGTGGCAACACTGTGACAACACTGTGACAATGTAGTGTGTCATCTATTAGATCCACAGCATCCTCCCACTTAACCCTGTCCTTGATCTTATTAAAGCTTTACAGTGTTATCTCCACTCTCAACTTAGGAAAAGCTCTAAGGCTCCCTCCCAAATGGCACCCTATTCCCTTTATGCACTTATTCTGACCTGGACCCATAAGGCTCTGGTCAAAAGTTGTGCACTTTGGAAGGAATGGGGTGTCATTTGGGACGCACACTACTGGTCTTAACGACCTCTATGCAGGTTGGCAGGGCCAGACTAGATCATTTATTATAGCACAGTGAATGGTATATAACCTTGTATAGAGTACAAACTCTCCCGTTGAAAATCAATCGGACAGAGAATCAATTGGTTTGATGTTATCAGTAAATAAAATGTCTTAATCTCAGAGTTCACATTGTGTAAGAACATTGCTGTCGTATATTGAGGTATACAACAGTGGTATTAAGCCAAAGAAAGACTTTAATATTTGGTGATATGAGGGTAAGTTTCCTTTAAACTATTTCTATGGTTCCACAGTGCCATCTAGTAGGGTAAGAAGTGAAATACTATTCAGTCAAACTCTTACCAATTGATATGTTCCCAACCAAGTTACTGGTTGTTATTGTATTGATCCCACCGTGTAGTGTGTTCACAGTTGTGTTTGATGATTCAATTTAGCCTTTGGCAAACCCCATAATCCACTTTAGTTTACTGTGTCAAGAGAGCACACACTTACCAAGTGTGTTGTTGTTTATAGCATCTGAAAGACAGACTTTAATAATGCATCAAGGAGAAGCACGGTTTATCTTCCAGCACTATTTATATGTATCTAGAAGACCTCAAGGCTGTTGTAGCGTCAATTGTATTGTGTGTGTGTGTGTGTGTGTGTGTGTGTGTGTGTGTGCGCGCGCGCGCGGAAACAAAGGTACAAAGGTGTGTGGTGTGCTAAAATATATTGACCAAACAGGAAGAGATGTTGTAACATGACCAGGAAGGCTTTTAAAGCTCTACTTCAGAGTCCTGCACTTGACTTCAGGAAGAAAGGTCTATTGTTTTAAATTCACTATCTGACATTCCACTGATTCCACAGATCAGCAGTGTTTGTTTTCTGTTCCAGGAATGTCTTAGCCGGCAACACTAAGCAAAACAGGCTATGTCTACTGAGCTCGTAATGTTCCACCTTGTACTGGTGTAATGTTTATGAATGATCTTACCATTTTAACCAACAAATGTTATCTGTTTATTAATGATTTATAGTGTCTCCATTGACGGCCAATAAACAAATGATGAACCCTTTATGATCAGTATTCTAAAGAGTTCCCAATAAGGGATACTTTATAGGTAGAAAAAAGGCCCATTGATAGAGGAGCGGATAAGGATCAGGTCACACAGGCATGTCATTGTGAGAGTATGTTGCTAGCTATATGTTAGTGCGTTCAAGAGTTGGCTTCTAATATGGTCAATCATAACAAGTCGATTGTGATATGTACTTGACTCACTTTGTTTGAGTCCCAATTAATATCCCTTTCCCTATATAGTGACCTACCTTTGACCAGAGCCCAATGGGCCTGGTTAAAAGCATTGCAATACAAAGGGAATAGGGTCCTATTTGGGACACACTCTTTATTGTGGGTAAGCTAGGTCTTATGGTGAGTGGGTGAGAAAACATATCCTGTGATCAGTGATTGTCTGTATCTATTAAAGGGATAATCTACTCCACAAAGGACAGTGATGAAACTGATAGTCTATGTTCTATGAGTGAATCAAATTTGACTGGCTACCCGTCCACACGCCAGGCTCACTAACATTAGCTCTCCACGATGAGTCTGGATTTGATCTCCTCCCCGAATGCAAACACATTCAAACCGTTCTGATTGGTCCCAGAAACCAATAGGTTAGGCCAGAGTCTGAAAACACATGGGTTTTATTGTCACATACAGTAATACCAGATAGATGCAGTGAGATGTGTTGTTTTACAGGGTCAGCCATAGTAGTACGGTGCCCCTACAATGGCAGTCTTAGACTAAATATATGTAGCGATCAATAGAGCAACTGAATTAAACTCTGTATGAGCCATCAGGAAATGGTAAAATAACTATTTTTACTATGATTTAACTTCTAAGTGACCCATCTGGGAAATCAGGGCTGCATTCAGTATGAAATAAACAGTGTGCAACATTGAATTAAACAGAAACGGTACTGTACTGAACGAGCAGTTGAAGAACAGAGAGATTATAGTGGCCCTGAGGGACATTGTGTAAGGTGTCTGCTGCACGAGTTTTGCGATTTCAAATGGTCACACCCATGATATTGATAAGCCACACCTCGCCACACCCACCAGACACGAGCAAACGTACCTCAAAGGCTGTTGAAGAACAGTGCGCACCGTTATGGGGAAACATGTCGCTCAGTAGAAACCATCACGCAATGTAGCAAATGTTGAATGGAACTGAATGCACCCCTGGAAATCATGTTGTGCTGCATCATCACGAAAAGGTTCTCGTCACTAGAGATAATTTAGAGTTCAGAACAACTGGGACCTCGGAAATCTCAGACTTCTGACTTCAGTGCATTCAAGACAACTGGGAACTTGAAAAAAAAACTAGCCCTGATTGGGAAAAATCGTTTTGAATGATACCCAGCTAGCGCATAATGTTCTGAGAATCAAATGTGTCTTGGTGAGAGTGTGGTTGTGATATTGTTATTTTCAGGGGCACAACTTTCACTGGCGACGGGGGGGGACATGACCCCCCCCACATTCTGAAATTACATTTTTGTCCCCAACAGTTTTATAATTGCGCTGTGATATAAAACGCAGCACCAGTGAGCTTTAGGACCATGCAGACTCCTCAGAGCAGTCAGGTAGGCTATTTGCCAGTTTGAGCAGGCTGGATTTAGGACCACACAGACACCACAGAGCTTGCTGAGAGGCTGTGTGATGACAAAGCTTCTGAAAGGCTGGCGTATAGGACCAGCACGGGAAAGATGAATAAAGGCAGCTGCTGTCTGTGGTGCACTTTTGTTTGAATTGTAAAAGCAAGCAGAGCAGAAACTGGCTACTCTTTAGTTGACTGATCTAGCTAACACAGTAACTGCTGTTTGACAGAAAAATATATATACAGTTGAAGTCGGAAGTTTACATACACCTTAGCCAAATACATTTAAACTCAGTTTTTAACTCATTTAATCCTAAAAAAAAATTCCCTGTCTTAGGTCAGTTAAGATCACCACTTTATTTTAAGAATGTGAAATAACAATAGTAGAGAGAATTATTTTTTTCAGCTTTTGTTTTTTTCATCACATTCCCAGTGGGTCAGAAGTTTACATCCACTCATTTAGTGTTTGGTAGCATTGCCTTTAAATTGTTTATCTTTGGTCAAACATTTCGGGTAGCCTTCCACAAGCTTCCCACAATAAGTTGGGTGAATTTTGGCCCGTTCCTCCTGACAGAGCTGGTGTAACTGAGTCAGGTTTGTAGGCCTCCTTGCTCGCACACGCTTTTTCAGTTCTGCCCACAAATGTTCTATAGGATTGAGGTCAGGGCTTTGTGATGGCCACTCCAATACATTGACTTTGTTGTCCTTAAGCCATTTTTCCGCAACTTTGGAAGTCATTGTCCATTTGGAAGACCCATTTACGACCAAGCTTTAACTTCCTGACTGATGTCTTGAGATGTTGCTTCAATATATCCACATAATTTCCCTTTCTCATGATGCCATCTATTTTGTGAAGTGCACCAGTCCCTCCTGTAGCAAAGCACCCTCACAACATGATTCTGCCACCCCCGTGCTTCACGGTTGGGATGGTGTTCTTCGGCTTGCAAGCCTCCCCCTTTTTCCTCCAAACATAACAATGGTCATTATGGCCAAACAGTTCTATTTGTGTTCCATCAGACCAGAGGACATTTCTCCAAAAAGTACGATCTTTGTCCCCATGTGTCCAGTTGCAACCATAGTCTGGCTTTTTTATGGTGGTTTTGGAGCAGAGGCTTCTTCCTTGCTGAACGACCTTTCAGGTTATGTCGATATAGGACTCGTTTTACTGTGGATATAGATACTTTTGTACCTGTTTCCTCTAGCATATTCACAAGGTCCTTTGCTGTTGTTCTGGGATTGATTTGCACTTTTCGCACCAAAGTACTTTAATCTCCAGGAGACAGAAAGCGTCTCTTTCCTGAGCGGTATGGCGGCTGTGTGGTCCCATGAGGTTTATACTTGCGTACTATTGTGTGTACAGATGAACGTAGTACCTTCAGGCGTTTGGAAATTGTTCCCAAGAATGAACCAGACTTGTGGAGGTCTACAATTGTTTTTCTGAGGTCTTGGCTGATTTCTTTTGATTTTCAAGCAAAGACGCACTGAGTTTGAAAGTAGGCATTGAAATACATCCACAGGTACACCTCCAATTGACTCAAATTATGTCAATTAGCCTATGAGAAGCTTCTACAGCCATGACATAATTTTCTGGAATTTTCCAAGCTGTTTAAAGGCACAGTCAACATAGTGAAAATTACTTCTGTCATTCCCAAAGTACAGTGGGAAGAACAAGTATTTGATACACTGCCGATTTTGCAGATTTCCTACTTACAAAGCATGTAGTGCAAATTAATTACTTAAATTACTTAAAATACAATCACATACAATGTGATTTTCTGGATTTTTGTTTTAGATTCCGTCTCTCACAGTTGAAGTGTACCTATGATAAAAATTACAGACCTCTGCATGCTTTGTAAGTAGGAACACCTGCAAAATCGGCAGAGGATCAAATACTTGTTCTCCCCACTGTAGATGTCCTATCCGACTTTCCAAAACTATAGTTTGTTAACAAGAAATTTGTGGAGTGGTTGAAAAATGACTTTTAATGACTCCAACCTAGTGTACGTAAACTTCCGACTTCAACTGCATATTCCCAGTGTTGAGCTAGTAGTGTAACTGACATGTTACAACGTTAACTAATGTTTCATCACCTCTCGACTGAAGTGAATGAACTACTAGCAGCTAGCTAGTAGCTACCACAGCCAGTTCAGCTCTAGTTAGCCTCTAGCTATCTGTCAGGTAGCAGTATCTAACAGCTGTTGTGTGAATGGAAATGTTTTGTAGCCTTTGTTTTGTCTTAATTCAACAGAAGTAAATGTGATGATGTACCATTAGCTAGCAGAGCTAAGTTGGTTAACGCTAACTAGCTCACAAAATGTTGATGTTATTTTGCCTCAATCACACTAGACCTGAATCAAACGACCATGCTTGACAGATAGCGTCAAGCACTCCAGCATATTTTCATTTTTTTTTCTCATGAATGTTCCGAACACCTCAAACTTAGATTTGTCTGTCCATAACACTGTCCAGTGTCTGTGTTATTTTGCCCATCTTAATCTTTCCTTTTTATTGGCCAGTCTGAGATATTGCTTTTACTTTGCAACTCTGCTTAGAAAGCCAGCATCCCAGAGTCGCCTCTTCACTGTTAACGTTGAGACTGGTGTTTTGCGTGTACTATTTAATGAAGCTGCCTGTTGAGGACTTGTGAGTCATCTGTTTCTCAAACTAGACAATCTAATGTACTTGTCCTCTTGCTCAGTTGTGTACCGGGGCCTCCCACTCCTCTTTCTATTCTGGTTAGAGTCCGTTTGCGCTGTTCTGTGAAGGGAGTAGTACACAGTTGTACAAGATCTTCAGTTTCTTGGCAATTTCTCGCATGGAATATCCTTAATTTCTCAGAACAAGAATAGACTGACGAGTTTCAGAAGAAAGGTCTTCGTTTCTGGCCATTTTGAGCCTGTAGTCGAACCTACAAATGAGGATGCTCCAGATACTCAACTAGTCTAAAGAAAGCCTGTTTTATTGCTTATTTTAATCAGAACAACCGTTTTTAGCTGTGCTAACATAATTGCAAAAGGGGTTTCTAATGATCAATTAGCCTTTTAAAAAGATACATTTGGATTAGCTAACACAACGTGCCATTGGAACATAGGAGTGATGGTTGCTGATAATGGGCCTCTGTACGCCTATGTAGATATTCCATAAAAAAATCTGCCATTTCCAGCTACAATAGTCATTTACATCATTAACAATGTCTACACTGTTTTTCTGAGCAATTATTTTAATAGAAAAAAATATGCTTTTCTTTCAAAGACAAGGACATTTCTAAGTGACTCCAAACTTTTGAACGGTAGTGTACATTTGAAAACACTCACGTTTAGCTTCTGTCATGGTCGCCAGCTTTTCTGGAGGAGCAAGCCAGAAAATTGAGCCAAATCAGTGGGTGCAGTTCCCCTTAAAGATTCAGGTGACATTTCAATTTATACATGCGTAGGCATACAGTAAACTCATGTTACTCCAAAAACAGCATGTTGTTCCAAATGCTAGCTACACTATATATGCAAAAGTATGTAGACACCCCTTCAAATTGTTGGATTTGGCTGTTTCAGCCACACCCGTTGCTGACTGGTGTATAAAGTAGAGCACACAGCCCTGCAATATCCCTAGACAAACATTGGCAGTATAGTGGCCTTCTTGAAGAGCTCAGTGACTTTCAATGTGGCACCGTTCAACTGTAAATGCTGTTATTGTGAATTGGAAACATCCAGGAGCAACAAATGCTCAGCCATGAAGTGGTAGGCCACACAAGCTCACAGAACGGGACTGCTAAGTGCTGAAGCGCGTATCCTGTAAAAATTGTCTATCATTAGTTGCAATATTCCCTTCTGAGTTCCAAACTGCCTATGGAAGCAACATCAGCAAAATAACTGTTTGTTGGGAGCTTCATGAAATGGGTTTCCGTGGCCGAGCATCTGCACTCAAGCCTAAGACCACCATGCGCAATGCCAAGCGTAGGCTGAGAGTGGTGTAAGGAGAACACCAGGGGAACGCTATCTGCCCCAATGCTTAGTGCCTACTGTAAAGTTTGGTGGATGTCTTAATGGTCTAGGGTTGTTTTTCATGCTTCAGGCTCCTTAGTTCCAGTGAAGGGAAATATTAATGCTGCAGCATACAATGACATTCTAGACGATTCTGTGCTTCCAACATTGTGGCAACAGTTTGGGGAAGGCCCTTTTCTGTTATGACAATGTCCCTGTGCTAAAAGCAAGGTACATACAGAAATTGTTTGTTGAGATCGGTGTGGAAGAACTAGACTGGCCTGCACAGAGCCCTACCCTCAACCCCATCAAGCACCTTTGGGATGAATTGGAATGCCAACTGTCACCCAGACCCTCCCCTATAGGTTCAGGTTTTGCGGCCGGAGTCAACACCTTTTTTTTTGGGGGGGGGGGGGTACTGTCACGCCCTGACCTTAGAGAGCCTTTTAATGTCTCTATTTGGTTTGGTCAGGGTGTGATTTGGGGTGGGCATCCTATGTTTTGTTATCTATGATTTTGTATTTCTATGTTATGGCAGGGCATGGTTCTCAATCAGGGACAGCCTTCTATCGTTGTCTCTGATTGGGAACCATACTTAGGTAGCCCGTTTTCCCTCCTTTCTTTGTGGGAAGTTGTCTGTGTTTGTTGGCACTATAGCCTTTAGCTTCATGGTTGTTTTGGCTGGTTTATTGTTTTTGTCGGCGTCATATGAAATAAAGGAATATGTACACGCACCACGCTGCACCTTGGTCCAGTTCATTTGACAGCCGTGACAGTTTGTAGATTGACTGAGGTGAAGGAAGCTACAGGAACCGGTGTGATACTGGCTGGAGTCATTTTTGCTTGTTTTTTGCTGTTCTCCAAATAGCCAGGGACCTCACCAAATCTCAGACCCTGGCTACGGACCTGGATGTGCTCAAACTAAACAGTGGACCAAATTATTCAAACGTTTTATTTTTTATTCAACTACCATCATGCAACACGATTTTCTCCTCTCCCTTCTCGCTCTGTGCGTGTGTGTGCCAATGACTGTATACATTGAGTGGACAAAACATTAGGAACAACCTCCTACTTTAGGGTTGCACCTCCTTTTGCCCTTAGAAAAGCCTCAATTCGTGGCTCTACAAAGTGTCTGAAGCATTCCACAGTGATGTTGGCCCATGTTGACTCCAATGCTTCTCACAGTTGTGTCAAGTTGGCTGGATGTCCTTTGGGTGGTGGACCATTGTTGATACAAATGGAATACTGTTGTGCATGAAAAGCCGAGTATTATTGCAGTTCTTGACACACTCAAACCTACTGCCATACCCTGTTCAAAGGCACTTAAATATTTTGTCTTGCCCATTCACCCTCTGAATGGCCCATATACACAATCCATGTCTCAATTGTCTCAAGGCTTACAAATCCCATTTTAATCAACATGTCTTCTCCTCTTCATCTACACTGATTGAAGTGGATTTTACAAGTGACATCAATAACGGATCATAGCTTTCACCTAGTCAGTGTATGTCATGGAAAGAACAGGTGTTCATAATGCTTTGTACACTCAGTGTATATGAATGGACAAAGCAATTGATCATGTGACACCATTCATTCCTATGTGAAGATTCAATAGCGCATTGAAGCCTAATGAGGTTGGTTAAGATGGCGTAACATGGAGACACAACATGGTCGTCACTAGTTACTACAGCCACAAAGTCATAAACCCTGCCTATTTCTTCCATTTCTGCAGTTTAAACCTAACCCTATCCCTAACTTTAACCACACTGCTAACCTTATGCATAACCCTAACGTTAAATGAAGACCAAAAAGCTAATATAGCCACTTTGTGACTGTGGTAACATGCTCAGTTTGAGCTACTTCAGGAAGTGACGCTGCAGGCTAGCTCAGTGCTGCCACCTCTCATTGAGTAACTCAAGTTGAATGCCAAATAGGGTATTGCAGGCTGCAATTAGCAACTACATTAGCCTTCCAACTTCTGTGTGCGATTTAAATAAAATCATTGTTTCAAGCACATACATGTGGTACCAATTATTGCATCTAATACACCATTGTCTTCTGAATTTGTATTTATTTACACGAAGATTGACCACGAAGATGGCTACTTTGCCATTCCATATAATGGAGGATTCCGTTTTCTGCCAACAATGCGGTACTGCGATCGGCCTTAAATTTACGTGGCTTCAATGACAGAGGGCAGTCGTTCTCCCCTGGTGTGTATTGTGTGTGGCCCAAACAGAATCTCTGTGGTATGGCCAAAGTGCTGTTGCCACAGCAACATCAGAGACTCCACTCAAGGAATTTAAAAGTACTTAACTCAGGCAGACAATCTGCAGATTGAACATGGTGAGATTGTAGACTCGTAAATTGATAGTGCAGTTTGTTTAAGAGAATTTACAGCTAGCTAGCTACTACACATGCTGATATTGACTTTGGTATTATTGTGTTTAGTTACGTTTGCTAGCAAACTACCTAGCTAGCTTAGCCCTGGTTGCCAGTCTCTGTAACATTCCACTCCTTGTTGAACTGGTTGCCAGTCTGTTTCGTTAACATTCCACTCCTTGTACTGCATGTCATGTGCCCAAGAGACTGACCTTTCGGTATTCTCAACGTTCAATATGCAGCTGGATTGTGTGTGCAGTCACTGAATTGTTGTTAACATAAATAATTCCATGCCAAAATGTGTGATGAATTTCTGTGTTCATATGTGTTAGAATTTGAGAGTTCCACCCTGGCAAGAGGAAATTCCCAGTCCCCCCTTATGATCCATGTGGGTAAAGGCAGGAAGCACACCAGGCGAAGAAGTTTAAGTACCACCTTTGCCCAATCCTGATACATCCAACTAACAGTGATGAAAACCCCAAAAACGGAACTAATAGTGCTCAGATCTCACATATTCCCATTCAGTCCAGGCAGATTCTCTCGATCTACATCCAGAATCTGCCCATTAGAATTATAACAACAAAGTCAAAAACAATCATTTCGCTGTTAACACTGCCATGTTGATCTGAGTTTTGCTGTTGGAAAACCACTACAGGGTCCGCCTTTCAGCTATCTGCAGATGCACCTCCCCCGACTTCCCTGGTCGACTTTAGTCTAAAGTCAGCTTTGTTAGCCTTACTACTCGAACACACCCAATGTGAGTCATTCATTAGAACAGTACTCCCTATGTATTTTATTCATGTATTTCTATTCAGTTTCCCCAAAATACTCTTTACACAAGCATCCTATTCAGGGACAACTTGCTCAGTGAGTGGATGTAAGGGAATCTTTTTTTCTAATTCAAATAGGAACTGCCTGTATGAGTCTTCTTGGAAAAATCCTTGACACTTTTCCTTTTTGCTAATTACTCAAGGCCAAAGTCCTCTATACACAGGTAAGGTAATAATAGGTCATGGGGAAAGAAGTCGTCACGGTTTCACCCACTACAGGGAGAGAGGAAGAGGCGAAGCAAGAGGGTTTATTCCTCCCATAATCTGTCCATGAAAATAAAACCACAAATTTAGGGATTTTTGTATGGAGGTCAATGAGAGTGTCAAATCTGGTCAACAAAAAATGTAATTGCTAATTTGCTACGTGAGGCTTATTTGATCGAATAGTAGTTTCGTAATGGTTAGGTTGTTACTAATGCAGTGATACACTGTAAGTGGAAGCACGTGGCATTTCGTCAACAACAAAAAAAGACTATCAAAGTTGTGCCTGTTGTTGACGCGGGTATCTGCCCTCTCATTGGCTATTATGGTCCCACCTGATCTCGCCTCCTTTTATCTGTGAGGAAATGCATTTCCATTGTTAGAGTAGTCACTCCTTACAGCGTCAATGACAGCATGGGTAGCGCCATTGAGGCTACAACCCAAAGAAATCCCCAACCAGTTGACTACTTTGAATACTTTCAAATGACTGGAAGCTGTCAATGATGCTGACCATACTAAAACGATTGTTTTGCCACAATATGACCTGTATCATTCTCTATGGTAATCTCATATTGCATCATTTGCAGTGGGCCACTTTTTTATTTATTTTTTTATTTCACCTTTATTTAACCAGGTAGGCTAGTTGAGAACAAGTTGTCATTTACAACTGCGAACTGGCCAAGATAAAGCAAAGCAGTGTGGCACAAACAACAACACAGTTACACATGGAATAAACAAACATACAGTCAATAATACAATAGAGAACGTCTATATACAGCGTGTGCAAATGAGGTAGGATAAGGGAGGTAAGGCAATAAATAGGCCATAGTGGCGAAATTATTACAGTATGGCAAATTAAACACTGGGGTGGTAGATGTACAGAAGATGAGTGTGCAAGTATCGGTACTGGGGTGCAAAGGAGCAAAATAAATAACAGTATGGTGATGAGGGAAGTTGGATGGGCTATTTACAGATGGGCTATGTACAGGTGCAGTGATCTGTGAGCTGCTCTGACAGCTGGTGCTTAAAGTTAGTGAGGGAGATATTAGTCTCCAACTTCAGTGATTTTTACAGTTCGTTCCAGTCATTGGCAGCAGAGAACTGTAAGGAAAGGCGACCGAAGGAGGAATTGGCTCTGGGGGTGACCAGTGAAATATACCTGCTGGAGCGCATGCTACGGGTGGGTGCTGCTATGGTGACCAGTGAGCTGAGATAAGGCGGAGCTTTACCTAGCAACGACTTATAGATGACCTGGAGCCAGTGGGTTTGGCGATGGATATGAAGCGAGGGCCAGCCAACGAGAGCATACAGGTCGCAGTGGCGGGTAGTATATGGGGCTTTGGTGACAAATCGGATGGCACTGTGATAGACTGCATCCAATTTGCTGAGTGTTGGAGGCTATTTTGTAAATGACATCGCCGAAGTCAAGGATCAGTAGAAGAGTCAGTTTTACGAGGGTATGTTTGGCAGCATGAGTGAAGGATGCTTTGTTGCGAAATAGGAAGCTGATTCTAGATTTAATTTTGGATTGGAGATGCTTAATGTGAGTCTGGAAGGAGAGTTTACAGTCTAACCAGACACCTAGGTATTTGCAGTAGTCCACATATTCTAAGTCAGAACCCTCCAGAGTAGTGATTATGGATGGATGGGTAGGTGTGGGCAGCGATCGGTTGAAGAACATGCATTTAGCTTTGTTTGCATTTAAGAGCAGTTGGAGGCCACGGAAGGAGAGTTGTATGGCATTGAAGCTCGTCTGGAGGTTTGTTAACAGTGTCCAAAGAAGGGCCAGAAGTATACAGAACGGTGTCGTCTGCGTAGAGGTGGATCAGAGACTCACCAGCAGCAAGAGCGACATCATTGATGTATACTGAGAAAAGAGTCGGCCCGAGGATTGAACCCTGTGGCACCCCCATAGAGACTGCCAGAGGTCCGGACAACAGGCCCTCCTATTTGACACACTGAACTCTGTCATGGAAGTAGTTGAGGCAGTCATTTGAGAAACCAAGGCTGTTGAGTCTGCCGATAAGAATGTGGTGATTGACAGAGTCGAAAGCCTTGGCCAGGTCAATGAATACAGCTGCACAGTATTGTCTATTATCGATAGCGGTTATGATATCGTTTAGGACCTTAAGCGTGGCTGAGGTGCACCGATGACCAGCTCGGAAACCAGATTGCATAGCGGAGAAGGTACGGTGAGATTCGAAATGGTCTTTACAGTGTCCATGGACTTTACAGTGTCCCAGAACTTTTTGGAGTTAGTGCGACAGGATTCAAATTTCTGTTTGAAAAAGCTAGCCTTAGCTTTCCTAACTGCCTGTGTATATTGGGTCCTAACTTCCCTGAAAAGTTGCATATCGGGGGGCTATTCGATGCTAATGCAGTACGCCTCAGTATGATTTGTGCTGGTCAAGGGCAATCAGGTCTGGAGTGAACCAAGGGCTATATCTGTTCCTGGTTCTAAATTTTTTTGAATGGTGCATGCTTATTTAAGATGGTGAGGAAAGCACTTTTAAAGAATAAACAGGGATCCTCTACTGACGGAATGAGGTCAATATCCTTCTAGGATACCCGGGCCAGGTCGATTAGAAGGGCCTGCTCGCTGAAGTGTTTTAGGGAGCGTTTGACAGTGATGAGGGGAAGTCGCTTGACCGCAGACCCATTATGGACGCAGGCAATGAGACAGTGATCGCTGAGGTCCTGGTTGAAGACAGCAGAGCTGTATTTGGAGGGCAGGTTGGTTAGGATGATATCCATGAGGGTGCCCGTGTTTACGGATTTGGGGTTGTACCTGGTGGGTTCATTGATCATTTGTGTGAGATTGAGAGCATCAAGTTTAGATTAGTTTCCCCAGCCCCGAGATTACCGTTCTCTTAGCAGCATTTTTTTTTTATATTGTATTATTTGTATGAGCCTTTCTTTTGAAAGTTTACACAAATAATGGTACAGTATGTTGAAAACTATTGTGTAGGCTATATTTAAAGAAATTAGCTTTTAAAACAATACAAATATATGTTCTTGGAATTAACCTACTCGATAGTCTGCAAAACTTAAATTGCTGTCTTGTGCTGGGCAACGGGTTTAATAGAGAATGCTGGTGACTCCTTACTCAACCCATTCATTCACTGCAATACAATACACTCTATATGGGAAATGTATTGAGTTGTAAAGAAACTACTACCTCATATAAACTGGGTTGGGAAACACTCAGTCGGGTCTCCACTAACCAAATACCTTTAGTTTTTGACGGGGATTGTGTCGCACGGCCCACTGCTGGCTTTTCGCTCCGCCCCCTCCATAACCCACAATGCAATTCACTGTTTTAGACTGTATATGGGATACATATTAGCTTGTAGAACTTTTCAACCTGTCTCAGCTAAAGTGGGATTAAAAATACTCATATGGTTAGTTTTTTAAGAGGGACTGTCGTGCATATCCAGCAGCACTTCAATCTCCACCCCCTCCATAGCCTACAATGCACTACACTATAATATGGGATACATATTAGGTTGAAGAGAGAACTTTTCTGCTTATTTCAGCTAAAGTGGGGAGGGAAATACTCAGTAGGGTCTCCGCTAACCAAATATGGTAAATTTTTTAGGGAGACTGCATCGCACAGGCTGCTGCTGGTTTTTCACCCAGCCACCTCCATAGCCTCCAAAGCAATCCACTTTAATAGAATGTACATGGGAATGGGATACATACTGGTTGCAGAGAGAGAACTTTTCTACCTGTCTCAGCTAAAGTCAGGTGGGAAATACTCAGTAGGGTCTCTACTAAGCAAATATGTGTCGTTTTGGAGGGGGACTGTTGTATGTACCTAGCACTTCGTTCTCCACCCACCCACCAATACAACACGATACACATCGTGTTTTAGAGAGAACTACCAACTTTAGCTAAAACGGGTAGAAAAGTTTTCTCTCTACAAGCCAATATGTAACCCATGTACTGTACCGTGTATTATGGTGTATTGCATTGGGGGCTATGGAGGGGGTGGAGAACGAAGTGCTGCTGGATATGTACGACACAATCGTCCTGCAAAACTACATATACAGTGGGGCAAAAAAGTATTTAGTCAGCCACCAATTGTGCAAGTTCTCCCACTTAAAAAGATGAGAGAGGCCTGTAATTTTCATCATAGGTACACTTGAACTATGACAGACAAAATTAGGAAAAAAAATCAAAAAAATCACATTGTAGGATTTTGTTATGATTTTATTTGCAAATTATGGTGGAAAATAAGTATTTAGCTGTATTTAGCTGAGACAGGTAAAATCTTTTTCTCTCTTACAGCCCAATATTCTCAACATACCAGTGTCAACATTGTATTTTTTCATTTTCATTATTGGTGTTAATACATTTTTTTCTTCATAAATGACTTATTGGATTTTGAATGAGTTATCCACTTTGCAATGTTTTGAAATGCGGCCTTTTATTTTGAAGGCTTCTTCATTACCATACGAATGTGACGTCGTTGTTTGTGCTGCTGGCAGAATGCTAGTTCCGGCATTAACTGAGAAGAGAAGAGTCCCTTGGTGAACAAGTATACAACCGGGATATTCAAGCGAATAAATGCCACCAAGTATGACTGAGAGCTCGGCGAATAAGTTGATAAATGGAGATGTTTGCCACCGGACCGCAAACGGTAAAAAATCTTCGGGAAGGAACGGTTTCGTGAAGAATCATTGTTTGTTCCAACAACCGCAACAGAAGAAGTATCGGCGCCCGAGTGAGAAGGTGAGGCCCACCCGTCAACGCTACCGCTACATAGGAATAGGGAAGAAACACTTGCCTTTGTTCACAAGTAGATTGAATAACCACAGCCCGACGAAGTATCAAACAGTTGAATAATTCGCTTCATTGTGTAGCTTTTATTACCTAGTCGTAGTTGTATTATTATAAGTTTGACAGGGTGGATGTTTTCTTACTAAACGATCAAGCCTCATAATTTGTGTACTGAGGGATAGGTTATGGGTGTTGTCAGATAGCAGCCTATGATTAGGCTATGTTTCATTGGTGAAAGTGAATAGGAAAGTTTACAGTACACAATCGACCACATCCTTGACTCATTTTGAACATTGTTTTTTTTTAGTTTTCCTCAGACACTTTTAAACTAATCATTGACATCATAAATTCACTCTTTTAAACTCAAAACACCTATAATGTTTGTTTTTTTACCTGATGACGTGATAATGCTGGTATGTGTGTAGTAGAACAGCATTTAGCAATAACTGTGTGTGTGTGTGTGTGTGTGTGTGTGTGAGAGAGAGAGATTGTAGAAGGGCTGGTCTCTGTTTACACTGACACTACTATGGAGAATACCAGTCAGCATGGGGAGGCAGAGCTTTTGTTGTGTAACAACTAGACAGGAGTACTTTGTCTCCCAGAAACGCACACACACCCCTCCCCGGGCAGCACACAAGCCTGCACCTGGGGAGAATGGCTGCTGGCTATGGGAGTGGGCCCTGGCAGTGCAGGAATGTCTCTGAGGAGAAAGATATGGAAGAGAGGGACGTGGTGGCAGTTGAGCCAAATTAGTCATTGAAGTTGTTAGGTTTGTGTCCCATCCTATATCCTGATATTACCAGGTTCTGACCACTAAATGGTGCTGTTCCTACTTTTAGGTGATATTTGTTATCAGTATAGTTCACCCAAATTACAAAATGACATTGGTTTCCTTACCCTGTAAGCAGTTTATGGACAAGGTATGACAGCGACCTATGCTTTGGTTTTGTTTACCTGGACACTGTTTATAAAGCTAACTTTTAAGCATGTGTGGCACAAATCCAATGCAAGTCTCTTTTGACCGTGTCTTTGGATTCCTTGTTTCTAACTCATTGTTTAAAAAAAACATCAAATTGTACGTCAGGTTGTAGAAGGGCTGGTCTCTGTTTACACTGACACTGCTATGGAGAATAGTTATTGAATATTATATGAATCCTCTAAATTAAAATGTCCAATTTGGGTGCAGTCAGTTAGCTTAATTTCTCAGAGGCAAAATAATGTTTCAGGAATGCTAATCTTATCTGTTTCTAACATACTGTACTGTAGGCTACATTTCCAGTTTCCACCCCAGGTTCAAAGCAGTCTCTTCTCACATGACAGTTGGTCTTAGGACCGTTTCTAATGCACAGCTATAAATGGTGCTCAAATAAGATCGGTCTGTTTTTAGTAGTCTGTGGTAGTGGACGTAGGGCCTAGGACACTAACTGCTTTCTCTGAAAGGCATTTTTCACTTTAAACATGAAGCAACTCTCTCTCTGTGCATTTCAGTTAGCCTAAAGGTCTAGTTGTTAGCAGTCAGACCTCAGGGTGTATGTTGATTAGTGGACAAGTTAGAGGGCTATTTCCTCATGTTTGTTCCCCGTGGGAGACAGACCCTGGTAGCCGGTTTGACCAGTTCTGAGCTCAGTTCAGAACAGCCTGTATGCGTGCAAACACATACACCACAAAGGTATTTCAGAGAGGAGCATGACTGGGTCACGTGTGGTTGCTAAGCAGCCAGGGGTTTAATGGGGGACGAGGCTGACTGACTTCAGGTCATTTGATTTCAGAGTATAGTTTTCAGGACAATAAACCACAGTTCAGCTCAGCCTCAATTGGAAACCTATGGATAACCCTCTGAGCCTAGGGGCTATGTAATCTGGCTTTTTATGGGGGGGAACAACCGCACTTATGTTTTTATGTTTCAAAAAATGTTTTATTGTATAACTTGAAATGGTCTTGGGTCTGTTTTTAGTCCCTCTGTGTTTTTAACAAACAATCTCTGAATAAAGAAGACCTGGGCCTATATTTCCTCATGTTTCCCTCTGAGTTGTTTTAATGTCCATAGAAAGGCTCGGCAAGCCTCTTAAATGTAGTTGTTAGACTCTCTTGATCTGGAAGCCAAGCTAAACACCTTTTTTTTTAAATGTTCACTCTCACAAATCACCCTAGATTCTATCCCTGGCCTATGTAATCAACGAGATAATAAGTTCACTCAAATGTCACTCGTTAATATTTTTCTCACCTTGGCTGTCACCCATGGGACAGAAGTAACTTCAACTGCCATTAGGGTACGCTTTGCTAAGCAACGACTAGGCCTACCCCAAAAACAATGGCGGTTCCGTGTCACCTTGTTTGGCGTTAACCGAATTTCGTGCAAAGATCAACACAAAATCTTCGTGCAAAGATCAACACAAAATCACTTTGAGGTAGTAACATCACCCACCGTCTTCTGTTGTCTGTGTATTTCTTCTTCTCCAGAACAACCATGTTGTGCGTAACACCAGCCTGTACAACCGGCCGTTTGTGGAGCAGTTTGAGGAGACTCCTCTGCTTGTGGCGGTTCTCACCTACGTGGGCTACGGCATCCTCACCATCTTCGGGTACCTCAGAGACTTCCTCCGCAACTGGGGTGTCGAGAACTGCCACGTGGCCAGAGAGAGGGACGAACAGAAGGTAAGAGATGCAGACAGTACTTTTGTTATATTTACTGTTGCGTTTTGGTCATTTAGCAGACACTCGTATCCAGAGTGTCTATACATTTTGTTTGTCTGTATTTTTCTAAAGAATAAGGTATTTGCCACTAACCACCTCACCGGCCCACCTTCCCAATCCTAACCTAATCATTAAGATCTGACCCTGTATCAGTGGATAGGGATAACTTCTACAGACTCCCTGCTCACCACTCTCACTCTGCTCCCACCCAAACTGACTTTTACTGGATTTGTTGCTTTGATGTAGACCCAACTATTACAATTCTAATATTTACTCAAGCGCTGTGTGAATAAGGTGCGTCTCCTTGGCGACAATCTTATTCGGATGTAGGAATATTAGACGTCTTTCAATTTGAACTTCATTGAAGTTGGTGATTACTACTGGTTTCAGATCTCAACACGAGAGAAATTGTCTGCCATGTTTTGTGTTCTGGTAAGGGCTCTGAGTGATGTCACGCACCCAAGAATTCTCAACCAATCACCCGATGGATAATGGCTTTTCTTCCGGCTATCCTACGAAAGGAAATGTTGCCATGTAACACAGGAATGTGTGAAAAAGCTAACTCAAGGCAGATTCCACAATATCTTTTTCACAACCTTTATGCTCAGTGCAACCGTTATGTCCTAACAATTACTCAAGGAAGGTTCCAGAACAGAGTAAGCGTTTCCCAAACCTGTTATTTGTAAACAGCAATGCTCAGTGCAAGCTATGTCAAACGAGCTCTCTGAAAGCTTGAAAGAAAGACACACCTGTGTTGCTTGGATTGATCCAGACCTAGCTAATCATTCTAACGTATGACAGTGATCTCTCTCTCTCTGTCTGTGTTGTAGGACTTTGTTCCGCTGTACCAGGACTTTGAGAACTTCTACACCAGGAATCTATACATGCGTATCCGTGACAACTGGAACAGGCCTATCTGCAGTGTCCCTGGAGCCAAGATGGACCTGGTGGAGAGAACCTCCAAAGACTACAACTGGACGTTCGAGTGAGTCGCGCACCCTAACAGGGCTTACTTATAGTGTGTGTGGGGGGGGCTACTACGAGACCATTTGTTTGGCGCTGTAGCCTAGGGCCCAGCCCTAGAAAATCATGGGAGTAGCTCGGGAGACAAGATGTGTGTGGATGGATGGGTTGGTTCTTCTATCCTTGTGGGTACCTAAAATCCCCCAAAAGAAAAACAAGGAAAATTCTCCCTTGTGGGGACATTTCCCACATCCCCATGAGGATAAAGGCTATTTTAAGCTTAGATTTAGGGTTACAATTAGGGTTACAATTAGGGTTACAATTAGGGTTACAATTATGGTCAGGGTGAGAGGAAGAATAGTGGTCATGGGTTGGGTTACTGGTTAAAGTTTAGAGTTAGGGAAAATAGAATTTTGAATGGAAACACATTTTAGGTCCCCACGAGGATAGAATACCAAAATGTGTGTGTCCTTACCTACCTACGTCAAAAAAAAAAAAAAAAAAAATTTTTTGGTAAGTTTCACTGGTGAGACTATTTTAACTTGACTGCTGAAATGCCAAACATTTTAGGACCGTATCAAAAGACTAATGGAAAGAAATATCAAAATATATATTTTTCCTCTTTTTGTGAGGGGAGACTGTCGGGACAGATGTGATGAATACAGTTGGTGGTTTCTATCCAGCACATGTTGACCTCTTTCACTCTTAGCTAGGCCCTATTTGATTTTATTAGCTTATTTTCCACAACCAAATGTAAGTGTTAGGGAACCCATCACGTCAAGATGCAGTTCAAAAACAAAACCTATTCAAACACGTTTAGCCAGTAGGGTATTTAATTTAGCTGCCTGGCAAAAATGAGAAGTACTGTATAAAACCAAAAAAACAAAGGAAACCCCTTCATATTGTCATGGGTTTGTTCTCTTTTTGACACTGGTTTGTTTAATACTTCCATGTCTTGTCAGAGTTGCTCAAAGTTGTCTCTTTGTCTGCCAGACACACAGGCAAGGTGGTGAAAGACGTGATCAACATGGGTTCTTATAACTACCTGGGCTTTGCTGAGAACACTGGGAGCTGTGCTGACAATGCCACAGGGTCAACACACAAGTACGGTGTGGGAGTGGGCAGCACCCGCTCTGAGATGGGTAAGACCTGGTTATAATAACCTTCTTGTGGGGGGGGGGACATTTGCTTTGATACACTCATATCTGTGGACCTCTGTAGCTCCGGTATAGCATGGTCCTTGCAATGGCTGTATGGTGGGTTCGATTCCCGATACCGCCCGAACAGTCAAATCAAATTTATTTATATAGCCCTTCGTACATCAGCTGATATCTCAAAGTGCTGTACAGAAACCCAGCCTAAAACCCCAAACAGCAAGCAATGCAGGTGTAGAAGCACGGTGGCTAGGAAAAACTCCCTAGAAAGGCCAAAACCTAGGAAGAAACCTAGAGAGGAACCAGGCTATGTGGGGTGGCCAGTCCTCTTCTGGCTGTGCCGGGTGGAGATTATAACAAAACATGGTCAAGATGTTCAAATGTTCATAAATGACCAGCATGGTCGAATAATAATAAGGCAGAACAGTTGAAACTGGAGCAGCAGCACAGCCAGGTGGACTGGGGACAGCAAGGAGTCATCATGTCAGGTATTCCTGGGGCATGGTCCTAGGGCTTAGGTCCTCCGAGAGAGAGAAAGAAAGAGAGAATTAGAGAGAGCATATGTGGGATGGCCAGTCCTCTTCTGGCTGTGCCGGGTGGAGATTATAACAGAACATGGCCAAGATGTTCAAATGTTCATAAATGACCAGCATGGTCGAATAATAATAAGGCAGAACAGTTGAAACTGGAGCAGCAGCACAGCCAGGTGGACTGGGGACAGCAAGGAGTCATCATGTCAAGTAGTCCTGGGGCATGGTCCTAGGGCTCAGGTCCTCCGAGAGAGAGAAAGAGAGGAGAGAATTAGAGAACGCACACTTAGATTCACACAGGACACCAAATAGGACAGGAGAAGTACTCCAGATATAACAAACTGACCCTAGCCCCCCGACACAAACTACTGCAGCATAAATACTGGAGTCTATTCACGCGTGTGCTAAATGGCATATGCTATCTAAAACGAAGCACAGATATGAAGCATGCACTAGTACAGACAAGCTGCTCCGCTCAATTTGTTGTTGGTCTTGTTTCTCCCATATTCTTTGTGGTTTTGTCATTTTTAAAGAAACAAGGAAACAAAAGGCACGTCCTCTGTTATTATGTACCACACAATGACAGAGCACCGAATATAATGACATGTTGGACATACACTGAGTGTACAAAACATTAGGAACACTTGCTCTTTCCATGAGCGTCTGACCAGGGGAAAGCTATGATCCCTTATTGATGTCATTTTTTAAATCCACTTCAATCAGTGTAGATGAAGGGGATGAGACCAATAATCTGAACTGAAAAGCACACATATTTTGGAATTTCTGTGCATCCTTGACAACCGCTAATCAATATCCAAAAACCGCACACTTTTTTTTTTCCCCCCCTTGAACTTGCACCTCATCTTCTCTCTTTTGGCAGGGGAAACGGTGTTGCGTTAGTCTAGTGTGTGGTGTGGGAATAATGACAAGCGACTCTGGAGAGCTTTGTGTTCACATTGCCCTAAAAAGGGAATCGGACCGCAAACTGAAATCCGACCACCTCCGAGATGGTCTCCGTTTGGGCTCTTTTGAGTGATCCGAGTTCATTTTGAAGTGTACACACTGCATAAAAATTGTCTGAAAGGGTCCAAGTGTGAAAACGCCCATAGAGCATCACTGTTACTGATATGGATAGTTATGTTCGTGCATCTTTATTGACGTCATGCACTTTACATTGACATGAACACTTGTTCATAGACTCAGCGATAGGATGTAGATGCAGTAAGTAAACAGCATAGTGGGTCAATTTCAACGTGGGAGGCTCAACTTCTCCTGGTGCCCTGGCTACCACACTGTGAACCTGTGCACGTGCGTAGATACTGTGTGAGAGAGAAGTCTTGCATCTCACTTATCTCAATATCTGCGGTGCTGCTGGTGGCAATGTCATTTAGCTGAGTTGACCTTTTTACAGTAAGGCCTTATTCTATTGGCATGTTCTGCTGTCTCAAGGTAACCTGGACATCCATGAGGAGTTGGAGCAGCTGGTTGCTAGGTTCCTGGGGGTGGAGTCATCCATGGCGTTTGGGATGGGCTTCGCTACCAACTCCATGAACATTCCTGCTCTCGCTGGGAAGGTAGGAATTCTGCAGGAATGCCTCGCCACATTTCCATCCACAGTTTTAATGCAAGTAAAGTACAACCATATAAAAAAACTTTTAAAAACACGAAAGCTGTGATGGAAGTTTTGGTACACTCTTTTTATGTCGGTAACATTCATTATGCGAGAAATAGCGACGTAAGCGCCTTTATGCTCAAATATTTATTTAATGACCATCAAATCGAAGTAAACTTTGAGTCACGCGATCTGGTGTGTAGTACGCTTACTACGATTCAGGAAAGCATGCAGTTTATTAGGCTACAGATTAAATACATTTTGATGAACTTCACGGGGTGGTGAAAGTGCAAGGTGATGAGCTTGATGCTCCTTTCCAATAAATATCGAAGGTTTTATTCTGGTGACATGATGATCAATGCTTTTCCATAATAATCTCATCATGTAGACTCCGCCCACAGCCTATCCGCCCACAGCCTATCCGCCCACAGCCTATCCGCCCACAGCCTATCCGCCCACAGCCTATCCGCCCACAGCCTATCCGCACTGTAACTGCAAGCTGTTGGCTCGAGTGACGTTACCAAGGCCGGAGTAGACACAGTTGCTAATTAACGCCACAGTTTTTGTGACAAATCTATCAGTATGGTTGAAACGTGCATATTTCTTTATGCGGATTGTAGGATATTTGCATGAAAATCTGTCGCCAATTGGATGTAAACTTAGCTTATGTATCACTTTTATCCGTGTGTGTGTGTGCCTTTCTCACTTTCTCTCTCCCTCTTTCCTCTCACTTTCTGTAAGTCAATGTATTAAAGTAACTTTTCCTTCCCTGAAATGATCGCTGTTGGGCACACAGCGTATTTCCTTTTGGTGGTGAAAACATGTTATGTTTTCATTCACCAGTTGTACGTTGGTCTTAAAGGGTTAACGCCATTCCAAAACAATCTAGTTTCCTCCATGTGTTCTCAAAACATTGAGATACGGGGTAGTCAATTGTCATAATGCCTGACGACACCAATGGCCCTGAGGGTAGTAGCATATGAAGTAGTGTCGGGAGACTTTATGATAGCATCGTCGATCAACGATGATTGACAGCCATTGTCGACGGTGACGACTTTGTGATGTGACAGACAATAGTTTAGCCTATTTGAACTTGACTGGCGCTGCTCAGTAAAAAACGGAGTCTCGGATTGCACAGCAGGGCAGTACACAAGATACAGTTGAAGTCGAAGTTTACACACCTTAGCCAAATATATTTAATCTCAGTTTTTCACAATTCCTGACATTTAATCCTAGTAAAAATTCCCTGTTTTAGGTCAGTTAGGATCACCACTTTATGTGGAATTAGAGGTCGACCGATTATGATTTTTCAATGCCGATGCCGATTAATCGGCCGTTTTTTATTTTATTTATTTATTTGTAATAATGACAATTACAACAATACTGAATGAACACTTATTTTAACTTAATATAATACATCAATAAAATCAATTTAGCCTCAAGTAAATAATGAAACATGTTTAAATAATGCAAAAACAAAGTGTTGGAGAAGAAAGTAAAAGTGCAATATGTGCTATGTAAAAAAGCTAACGTTCCTTGCTCAGAACATGAGCACATATGAAAGCTGGTGGTTCCTTTTAACATGAGTCTTCAATATTCCCATGTAATAAGTTTTAGGTTGTAGTTATTATAGGAATTGTATAACTATTTCCCTCTATACTATTTGTATTTCATTAACCTTTGACTATTGGATGTTCTTATAGGCACTTTAGTATTGCCAGTGTAACAGTATAGCTTCCGTCCCTCTCTTCGCTCCTCCCTGGGCTCGAACCAGCAACACAACGACAACAGCCACCCTCAAAGCAGCGTTACCCATGCAGAGCAAGGGGAACAACTGCTAGAAGGCTCAGAGCGAGTGACGTTTGAAACGCTATTAGCGCACGCTAACTAGCTAGCCATTTCACTTCGGTTACACCAGCATCATCTCAGGAATTGATAGGCTTGAAGTCATAAACAGCGCAATGCTTGATGCACAACGAAGAGCTGCTGGCAAAACGCACGAAAGTGCTGTTTGAATGAATGTTTACGCGCCTGCTTCTGCCTACCACCGCTCAGTCAGATACTTAGATACTTGTATGCTTGTATGCTCAGTCAGATTATATGCAACGCAGGATACGCTAGATAATATCTAGTAATATCATCAACCATGTGTAGTTAACTAGTGATTATGATTGATTGTTTTTATAAGATAAGTTTAATTCTAGCTAGCAACTTACCTTTGCTTACTGCATTCGCGTAGCAGGTAGTCTCCTTGTGGAGTGCAGCGAGAGAGAGGCAGGTCGTTATTGCGTTGGACTAGTTAACTGTAAGGTTGCCCCGAGCTGACGAGGTGAAAATCTGTCGTTCTGCCCCTGAACGAGGCAGTTAACCCACCGTTCCTAGGCCGTCATTGAAAATAAGAATGTGTTTCTAACTGACTTGCCTAGTTAAATAAAGGTATATATTTTTTAAACCATTTTTTTTAAATCGGCGCCCAAAAATACAGATTTCCGATTGTCGACCTCTAGTCAGAATAATAGTAGAGAGAATTATTTCTTTCAGCTTTTATTTATTTCATTACATTCACAGTGGGTCAGAAGTTTACATACACTCAATTAGTAATTGGTAGCATTGCCTATAAATTGTTTAACTTGGGTCAAACGTTTCGGGTAGCCTTCCACAAGCTTCCCACAATATGTTGGGTGAATGTTGGCCCATTCCTCCTGACAGAGCTGGTGTAACTGAGTCGGGTTTGTAGGCCTCCTTTCTCGCACACGCTTTTTCAGTTCTGCACACAAATGTTCTATAGGATTAAGACAGGGAATTTAAATGTTAGGAATTGTGAAAAACAGAGTTTTTAAATGTATTTGGCTAAGGTGTACGTAAACTTCCGGCTTCAACTGTATCTCCTACTAGGCCTATCATAAAAGCCTTAAGACAACTTAAAGTTATGAACAGTAGCTCATTTCCCCAATTTTCTAGGCTACGAAGGCGTTGCCCTAGAGTTGTTGTGGCTTTCAAGAATGAAGGGCTATAGCCTAGGCTTCTCAATCACAGCTTTATGAGAGATGGCACAAACAATTAAAGGCCATGATGTATAACTTAACTCGCTACGGTAAGACTGTTCCTCATCAGACAGTCACTGCTCCATCATGTGCGTGCCACGCACACACACACCTGTTCTGCAATTCCACCAGAAAGGAATATTCGAAAACATTTGCTATTGCCTGCACTTAGCCTCTTCCCAAGCTTTCAACATCATCTTTCGCCATGATTTGTCCAGTTAAATTTGATTTTGCGCTACAGCCTAACTGTCTTTTTAGCAGAGCTTTTAGGTTATGTTTGAGTTGTTGTATTTAAATGGCCAATGGGGGCGATAGCATCGTATATCACTGATTTTTATGGTACATAATCATCATAGGACAAAGGTTGACATCGCTGAACCCTACCTCCTTGCTCTGACTACTGCTAGCTACGTTATTGAGGAAAAAATGTACTTTATGTGCCTGTGATAAGTGGTTGTCCCACCTAGCTATCTTAAGATGAATACACTAATTGTAAGTGTCTGCAAAATGACTACAATGTGAAAAGTAGGAAGCGCTCTGTGTCAGACACATTCACTCTCTCGCTCTGTGTGTGTGTGTGTGCGTGCGTGTGTGAGTGTGTGTGTGTGTGTGTGTGTGTGAGTGTGTTGACAGAAAGTAAAATGAAATTACCCCAGGGTACTTTAACTGTTGACTTTTCGGGAGACTAAAGAAAAAATGAACACTGTTTCTGTGTAAAGCTGATAGATGTATGAACGGGACAAACAAACAATAGGCTTACGTTTTACCATGAGCCAATTGGAAGGGAAGCTGGGGATGGTTAGGTGGCCGTGATGGTATGAGGGCCAGTTTGGGAATTTAGCCAGGACCCCGGTGTTAACACCCCTATTCTTATGATAAGTGTCATGGGATTTTTAGTGACCACAGAGAGTCAGGACACCTGTCTAACGTCCCATCTAAAAGACCACAACCTACATAAGGCAATGTCCCCAATCACTGCCCTGGGGCATTGGGATATTATTATTTATTTTTGGACCAGAGGAAAAAGTGACTCCTACTGGCCCTCCAACACCATTTCCAGCAGCATCTGGTCTCCCATCCAGGGATGTAGTGCCGCGCGATCGCGCAGTCCATATTTTTGGTGCGTATAGCTGTTTTGTGTTCAGCTACTCTTCAAGTGCGCGTTTTGTCTGACTAATGTGAACAAGCCCACGTGGGCATTTGAGTGTGTAAATAGAATGTGTTGTACCCTCTCTTACACACACGTGGTCGTCCTCGTGAGAGTAAGAACACACATTTCCTGTCCTGACGGACATCGGAACCACTGGTTAGAGAGGAGGTAAAGGTCCAGAATTCTTAAACCCAGTCGGTCTCTCTCTCTCGTTCTTCCTCCTTTCCTCACTTCTTCTTGTAAATTGTGTCATTGAATAATGAGCTCATTCTGCTCAATCATTCATTCACTAGATGATTAAATTGTGTAACCTGTCCTGCGGTAACTATGCAACGGTGTGTGGTGTCATGTGATGGCCGAGGTGTCACTGACTGTGAGACTGTCTGTAAAGCCCTCCCCTTCAGGGAAGCTGTCCTGTATACCACTTTAGTTCTTCAGTATATTATATTGCTGTGTAAATACATTTGATTGATATTAAGTGATTCTAGGGCTGTTTGATGTAATATATTGTATGAGTTACTTGATTTAAGACAATGGCTCCTATAAGGAGTCTACGCCATTGAATGTCCTCCATCGCTCTGTAAGGGGCAAGTTTGAATATGTTGTATGAAAATACCTTCTGTAAATTTATTTGTTATTTCCAGGGCTGTTTGATTCTGAGTGATGAGTTGAACCACGCCTCTCTGGCGCTGGGGGCGCGGCTCTCTGGCGCCACCATCCGCGTCTTCAAACACAACAGTGAGTACACTTAAAACTAGTTCCACTCAACTAAGGCCACTACACACTGGGGGGAAACTAGACAATAAGAATTCCACAAAGGCTGTGTTTTTGGTGTGTTTTTACCTGGCACCAGTAGTGGGTGTGCCCGTCGGCGACACCTGTCACACACGTTTACCGTTCCATAATCTACTGTTCCTCCCTTGGTAATCAGTTCGGTGTGTCACGTAATAGAAGCATTACCAATAGTCTGCTCCTTGTTCATGCCAAGGTTTTTGTTTTCGACTCCTCTGAGACTGGGTGTCAGTCTGTGTTTGTCAGCTGGTTGTCTTATCACGGATACAATGTAGCGTTGTTGAACGTCAAAAAAAACATTCAGGTATTTCCCAGCTGCATTATTCACACCCTGTCTATGTCCTAGTCTTCTCTAACACCGTTCTGTCGGTCTCTGCTCCCAGATATGGTGAGTCTAGAGAAGCTGTTGAGAGATGCCATTGTTCACGGCCAGCCTAGAACACACAGGCCCTGGAAGAAGATGCTCATTCTGGTCGAGGGAATCTACAGGTAGTCTACCTTTTTTTTTATTTTTTAGAAAGACTAACAGATTCTAACCCTTTGAACTCTCATATGTAGGGCAAGATGGATTCTGTGGAGGCATGTTATTTAAAAAAAAAAAAAAAATTTTTTTTAAATCCAGATGAAATTAATCAAACCGATTTTATGCGGATACGCTGTTTCTAGCACCCTGAATGGATTGATGTAGAGTGAATCATACTGCGGTGCATTCAGACTTCGCATAGAAGTGGACATAAAAAGTGTCTGGCTTGAGTTCTTCGTAAGGTACTTACCGTAAAAAGTCAACCAATCCATAATGATCAATATGGTTGTTAGTAAAGCTGCCTCTCCCTAATCAATATAATTCACTAATGTGTAGTTAAAATGGTCTGACACACCCTTAGGGAACTTAAGATAAACAGTCATTGTCTTCCCACTGCAAACAAAGATCAAGGAGCTGCAAATAAGATGCACTCGGTGGCTAATTTATTTGGTACACCACGCCGTTCCTACAGAAGGAGTCATTGTGGCTGAGGCTTGGTATATAAAGCAGGCAAACAGGCATGGAGGCATTCAGTTACTGTTCGTTGGAACAAGTGACTTTAACCGTGGTATGATAGTCTGTGCCAGGCGCGTCGGTTCCAGTATCTCAGAAACGGCCTCCTGGGCTTTTCACGCACGACAGTGTCTAGGGTTTACCGAGAATGGTGCGACAAACCAAAACGCATCCTGTCAGTGGCAGTCCTGTGCCTGAAAACAGCTTGTTGATGAGCGGTCGAATCAGAATGGCAAGAATCGTGCAAGCTAACAAACGGGCCACAAACAGACAAATAACGGCACAGTACAACAGTGGTGTACAGAACAACATCTCCGAACGCACAACTCGTCACGGATGTCACTCCTTGTCACGGATGGACTATTGCAGCAGATGACCACACGAGGTTTCACTCCTATCAGCTAAAAACAAGAAGCGGGGCTCCAGTGGGCGCGCAATCACCAACACTGGACAATTGAGGAGTGGAAAAACATTGCCTGGTCCGACAAGTTCCTGTTGCGTCATGCTGATGGCAGTCAGGATTTGGCGTAAGCAGCATGAGTCAATGGCCCCATCCTGCCTGAGGTCAACCGGTACAGCCTCGTAGCGGTGGTGTTAACGGTGTGGGGAATAAACATCCTGCCACACGTTAGGAACATAATTCAGGCTGTTCTGGAGTCAAAGGGGGGTCTGACCCAGTACTAGATGGGTATACCTAATAAACTAAACAATGTAGTGTACACTCAGTGGGCAGAGATTATACCTAGGGTGAACTAATCATCTGTATTTCTAGGTGAAGTAACATAAGGTGAAAAGTACAGTTAACTGACCCATCGTTTTAGTGTGCATGTGTCAGTCTTGAACGTGTATGTGTCTCTCTCTCTCTCCTCCCTCCACCTCTCACCATTCTCCTCTCCTCCCCAGTATGGAGGGCTCTATAGTACGTCTGCCTGAGGTGATAGCCCTGAAGAAGCATTATAAGGCCTATCTGTACCTGGATGAGGCCCATAGCATCGGAGCTCTCGGACCACGAGGTGGAGGGGTGGTGGACTACTTTGGTCTGGACCCCAAAGACGTTGACATCATGATGGGAACATTCACGAAGAGCTTTGGTGCTGCTGGAGGATACATCGGAGGGAAGAGGGTGAGTTTGTTGTCTGCTCTAAAGCAACCTTGATTTCCTGCTGTCTTCACACCTGCCAATTCTGGTAACGGAGTGAATACGAGACTAGGAAGTAAGGCAGCCTGTGACTCTCTCCAAATGGTCACGGGTTAGGAGAAATGTTCTTGGCAGGGTACCAAGGTCCCCAAAGCTATGTTCAGGGCAGTAAATGTTTTAAAACATTCCATTATAACAAAGCTGTGTGTGTGTGTGTGTGTGTGTGTGTGTGTGTGTGTGTGTGTGTGGATAATAGGCACTGACATGGGACATCATATTTATAATGATAAGATTTCCGGGGATGGTTTCTGATACAGTTTACTAGGACAGTTTAGGTGTGGAGGTTTAGTCATCAACAAGACGAACTGGTTTTATCATTGCCCCATGATGTGGGAAATTATCTAAGGGCTAAATCCTGTCTTGAGATCCTAACTCAGATTGTCACATATATCATGCTTTCACATCAATAGGAGACTTTCACGATCTGAAGTTCAACCTTTATGTAGTATTATTGTAACTACGAAACCCATTTATATTGACAATGGTGTTTTATTGTATCTCTCCCCCATAGGAGTTGATAGACTACCTGCGGTCCCACTCCCACAGTTCAATCTATGCCACGGCCATGTCCCCTCCCGTGTCACAACAGATCATCACCTCTATGAAGATCATCATGGGAGAGGACAACACCACTCTGGGTGAGTTTACACAGCAAGTCTCCACTTCAGCTGGTACCACACTGTGTTGTTGATTGAAAACTAGTTTAGTGTCTGTTTAGGTAGTTATTTTCATCTCTGGTCCTGGAGAGCTACAGGGTATTATAAACTGGGTAGTTTGAGCATTGAATGCTGATTGGCTGACGACCATGGTATACCACGGGTGTGACAACTTTTATTTTTATTATAGGCGCGTGTTCTTGCCTGGCACTGAAAAACATGATTCAATCATCAAACGTTTGATGTGTTGAATCTAAGCCAAAGGGTTGATGACTGCTATACAGTACAAAAAGTATTTCGCTAGCATTAGGCAGTAACTGACACCACAGTGTCATTACCATCAGTAGCCACAAGATGGCAGTAAAGACCTGGAAAGCTTAGGAGCTGTTTTGCCCACTGTTGAGTTGACCTAAACCCTGCTGCTTGGTTAATCTTGTCTCGTGAAGTCATTGCCCTCTCCAACAGATGACAGCTCAGAGGTGGGAGCTTAATGTCATGTAGGGTTTGTATAGATTTTCCTCACCAGCTTTGAACTGGTCTGATCTGTACTTTGACTCAAGGAGTGGCAATTACTCACCTACAGCCAAGTGATGAAGGCTGCATAATACATTTCTAAGTGGCGAACAGAGAAAGGTAAACAAAGGAGAGTCTGGATAATAATCATTCTACTATGGCACATATAGTTGCCATGGCACTATTTCTGTTTGGACTCCCCCGACACACATACACACAGCCTTATTGGTGACTAAAAGTAAAAGAATCAATTTCCCTGTTCAATAACAGCAGATTTTTAGCTCATCTCACTCAGGCAGGCATTAGTTGTTGATCTTGTTGTTGTTTATGTGCATAGGCAACTGAGGGAGAGAGCGCCGACCTGTTCATTGTTGTTTGATCCATAGGATTGTGAAGTTCCCTAATGTAAAGAGGACTGTATTGGTATTTTCATATTTTCAGGTGTGTTTTGGCGATTGCTTTCTAATGATTTAAAGTCGTGCTCTTGCTGCTGCCTGTAAAATGTCAGGAAAACGGATTATTTGCATATAGGCCTACTGTAGCTCTGATTGGTTATGACGTGCTGGTCCTGGACAAGACAGATTTTTTCATTTCGTTTAATTTACTGCAGTGTCTATTAATTGTCCAAACGCAACGCCGCTTTCCCACTCCATATAGCTATAGAATTTTCACAAATGCCTGACTATGCATCATTCCCAAACATTCTAGGATTTTTTATTATCCCTGGGGTGTGTGTGTATAGGAACAGATTTTAATAAGATTACATGGTAGCAATTAAAAGGGAATTCTTTGGAAAATGATTAGACTAAAGGTGAGGACCCACCAGTCCACCTGTCACAAGACTGAATCCAAACATTACACTATTGATTTGATGCACATTTTACATTTACTGTACTTTTTGCCTCATTTGATAACGAAATCTGAAAATACTGAAGATGAGTTCAGTAAAATGATAAGAATATTCTTGGAGAATTTTGGGGTAGGTGTCACACAAGGTAAAAAAAGGTTTGAGTGAGAGGTCTAACTGGTGTCTCCAAGTGGCCACCCACCTCTCCAAAGTGTGAGCAGTTCCTAAGTCATTCCAATACACTTTTGACTCAAAGAAGTTTAACTATAAGGTACTTTTTTTACTTACATTTTTTTAGCTCTCCTAGCTCTGTCGTTAAGGAAGTAGATCAAGCACACTTGTAGTTGTTTTGTTTGGAACACAGCCCTGCATCCCCGCCTTAACATAATTACCGTTGTTTACGCTATCCAAAAACTGTGCATTATAAATCGCAGTCTGGGTCAGGGTGGGCATAATTTGAAAGTTTGTTCTATTGCCAACATGACAAGGCAATTCAGAGTACCAAATTGTATACTGAACAAAAATATAAATACAACATGCAACTATTTCAAAGATTTTACTGAGTTACAGCACAAGGTGCACCTGTGTAATGATCAGGGATGTAAACAAATTTGTGCTCAATTTGAAATGAGCTTTTTTGTGCGTATGAAACATTTCTGGGATCTTTTTTATTTCAGCTCATGAAACGACACTTTACATGTTGCGTTTTATAATTTTGTTCAGTTTAATGTTGGTGCGTGTAGAATGGAGTCGCGAGTGCATTCAGATGCCTGTTTCACAGATTCATTCTGTTCAGGACAACTGTCAACACAACCCAGTGTATAACGCCATGTTGTCTTGTAACAGGACATCTAAACATGGTGATCATAAACGTTGACACGGTATATGGACATGTGTTTTGTGAAATGGAAAGGTGAAGTGCACATTTGAACTCATGGGTCTTTGGCTTGCTTGTATGACGTCAAAGCAGTATTTATTATAATCCTCAACATGTCATCTTTCAAAATACTGTACATCGAGTCCTCAATGTACAGAATTTCCCTGACTCAGACAACAAAACATTAGCAAAAGTTGCCCAATTAGCGGGAGAGATTTGGGCTACTTCTTGTCACGCGCGGTGCTCAAGCGCTGTGAAGCGTGGAGCCTGAGGTCTGACGTCATGTATAGCATGTTACTGTGAAGCCACTGCATTCCAACTGAGGCGCTTATCAGTGTCCAAATCTGCCATTTTCAACTCACATACAGGTACGAGTGTAAAGGGCTACGACCACCAACTATCACTCAAAAACTAAAGGCAATGCATGTTAAAAGGAGTGGAGTTAAGGAGATCAACTGTGTTGACAGTCACTCCTACACGCACAGCAGAGCACATCCCCCTCTCAGTAGCACCAGGCTGGGTTAAAACCTCTGGACAGTCCCCTGCATCCCTCAGAGGGCTCTGGGTGATTGAAGCCTGTGAAGTGGTAGCATGGACTTTCCCCACATAGAGCTTTTATAGGTTTCAGATGTCTGTGTGTTGGAGTGTTTGTCTTTGCACCTTCTAGCTGGGTACAAAGCGGCCTGCCGCTGGGGGGGTTAGCGTTCTAGGTGTCTCCCCTGACCTTCAGGGCTTCAGAGAACGAGCTGTGGTAAAACAGATTCAAACAAACACACACACAGCCCAACGGTGGTCCGGGTCACTCCAGGGTTGTTACTCTAACAGGGAGGTTCCTCCCGTCTCCCACCAAGGTAGAAGTTGCGTTTAACCACAGATCTAGGATCAGATTACTCTATAGCCCAACATTACCCATTTGAGGGATGAAAACATATATCTCGCCCGGTATCAGTGGATAGGTCCCTCCCAGGTGGGCCACAGAACAGCAAGGTTGTATTCATTAGGGCATGCAATGGGGAAACGTTTTACAACGGAAAATGAACCATTTCTTATTGGATCAAGTCCAAATAGGGCCTCACAGTTTCAGTCCACTTACTTCTGTTTGGTCCTCAATGAATATGAGCCTGATCTAGCAGATATGTTGAAACCATCACAATGCTCCATACCATTCTCTGACAAGCAGATGGATGGAAATGGCTGATCTCACGGCCTTGTCTGAATCACTTGACAGTTTTTCAGGAAAGAGTAACATTGACAGTTCGATGATTCCCAGCTCCATGTGGGTTTGAGATTCAAGCCTTTGAAGTGTAGTCACTGCCAATAGCTGCATAACTAGTAGTGGCATCGAGGCTGCTAACGTTTTGGCCGGTGTGTCATGTGCCAGAATGACTGACTGGGGTTCGATGCTTGGAGACTTAATAAGTCTTGAGTGTCTCAGGCAAGGTTGCTCATCATATCGAGTGTGGTTCAGGGAACCACCTCCCTAACACAACCAGAATTACTTTCTCTGGTTTGAAGCTCAAATCAAATATGTGGATGAGACCGGAGACAGACAGGACATTCCTACCATGGAGCCCCTCGATATGAAAGGAATTTCAAACAAGTGGAACGCAATTCCTTCTCCTGAAAGCACCACTCTCTTTTTTTTTTCAGCCTATACGTTTATCATTCTCTCAGAATGGCTTTGAATTCCAAAGCCAGGGCCCAGGGGAAACGACTGTCTGAGTGAAATTAATTTCATTTCAGACTTAAGCCTGGAATGCTTTACGTTTTCAGCTCTGTGTTTCAAAATGAAATGGCAGATGCTGTTTTTCTGAGTTTGAGCACCTAGATGTATCCCTTCCTTTCAGTCAACAAGGAAGTTAGGCCTAAGGTGGTGGGCTGAAGTAGTGTGTAAATGCCACAGTCCTTTCAATGGTTGTGGTTTACCTGTTCATGTTCTTACTAGTTAATGGTTGTAATCACTAATGGTTTAACAGGTTAATAGATTAATTAGCTAATGGTTTAACAGGTTAATAGATGAATTAGCTAATGGTTTAACAGGTTAATAGATGAATTAGCTAATGGTTTAATTGGTTGTTAATGGTTTCAGGGGCGGAGCGTCTAAAGCAGTTGTCAGAAAATACCACATACTTCCGAAGGAAACTCCGAGAGATGGGATTCATCATCTACGGAAACAATGACTCTCCTGTCGTACCCATGATGCTCTACATGCCCGCCAAAATAGGGTAGGTCTGGTAACCGCTAGTTCGTGATGTTTACAAAAACACAAACCTCAGCTAAGATGGAGTAGGTTTGATCAGTCAGCCAAGTCACACATCTTGGTCAACTAACACCAGTTGTTGAGTAAATAACCACAGTGAACATGATCAGATTGTTTATGTTGTATTCACTTTTCTCTCACACGATCAACATGACATTGCTCAGTCAGCCAGCCAGCCATAGAATAAGCAGATTGTTAACACATTGGTCACGTGGTCCATAATCCTGATCTCTGATTGGTTCGCTCTCAGGGCGTTTGGCAGGGAGATGCTGAAGAGGAACATTGGGACGGTGGTGGTTGGCTTCCCTGCCACACCCATCATAGAGTCCAGGGCCAGGTTCTGTGTGTCTGCCGCACACACCAGGGACATGCTGGACACGGTGAGTCACCGATCAGAGACGCACACACACATGCACCAGACATGCTTGACACAGTGAGTCAACTAATCACAGTACAGAGTAGTCAAAGGACTCCTCCCTCTCTCCATGGAGCCATCTCTATCTGGCTCTCGCTGGTACTTTTTCAAAAGTGTAGCCTTGTTTTGTCAGTCTGTCTCACTCCATAGGATTTGTGTTCAGAATTATTTATATTCTATTCAACTCTCTTTTATCTTCGTATAGGATGAACGGAGGAGGAAGGATACTGAGGAGACTACATTTATGTATTGAGATGTACCCAAAGTTTCTATGTGGTCCTAGAATTGGGTCCAGTCCAATTGATGTGAATGGTTATGGTTAGTTACAATAGTAGGTGCATTGTTAGAATGTATGGTGAAGACTTTATTTTTCCCTTGAGACATCACCATCATCCTTTGATAGCTGATGGAATTCCTCCACATCTCTTCGTCTCCTCAAAGTAGTTAGTGACTTGACTGACTGTCTCCCAGCAGTGAGTCAGTCATGCCTGGCTTCTGACTGTCAGGGCTGATGTGCTGCAGGCATGGAGGACAGGAAAGGCATTTCAATACATGCTTTATTAGAGGGGCGGGGGTGTGAGAGAACACCTGGGTTCAGCAAGTGTTTGTTTTCTTCAAATACTTAAGCTGAGCTCGCCTGGCGCAACAGAACCAACAAAATCATCCCATAAGTGCTAACCCCACCCATCTGGCAATCCCAGGGAGGCTCAATTATGTGTTAAGTATTTGGAAGAACACAAATACTATTTGAACTCTGGTGTGGGAGTCTTGGAAGGAAGACCGCACAGTGCCATAACTATGGTGGAGCAGCAAGCTCAGATTTAGTTTTCTTTGGGCATGTGCGTTGTCTGTCCAAGGACAGTCATTTATGTTTTGGAAGAGCATGTCAACACTGTTTTTAATGCTCAATTTTTAAAGCACATCAGCTTCACTTTGTTAAAATGCATGAAGCCACTTTTTTTCGTCTTTGGAAATCTCTTCTCCCTCTTTACTCAAAGTTCAGAGAAGGTGTTGTGAAAAAGAGAAAATCAAGGAAGGTAAATTGTTTCCAGGTGGGTTGCGGACCGATGGTATCGCAACACAGAAAGTCTCTTGTGGAAAGTGGTGTAGGCCAATTTATTTTGATTTTTTTGTGCTCAGTTGTGTTTTAGTTTTACGCAAGTAGACTCTGTTTTTCTTCACTAACAATTTCCTCAGGTGAATGTCATGGTTCAGCAACCCTCACGATGGTGTAAGAAGCACACCTCTCCCCATTCAGTCTCTATGATCAGCAGGAAATACTCATGGTTCTTAATACTCACAATATGCTGCTGTTGTGAGCTACTCAACTCTCCCCTCTTTCCTCAGTATAGAATCCCACTTCTGACTCCATGTGTAGTAAACATAAGGTCTCCTGTTGTTATCTCTCCTTCCTCCCCCCCCCCCCCCCCCCCCCCCCCCCCCCCCCCCCCCAGGCATTGGAGGCCATCAGTGAGGTTGGGGATGTGTTGCAGCTGAAGTACTCCAGACATCATGATTTCCCCTCGTCCCTGGATCCATGGTCCTCTGCGGAGAGTCTGCTCCTGGAGCCCAGCCACGTCAAGCCTTCTTGTCATATAACTAACTGAACCAGCTACACCAGGCATACTTGCACCGTTGTTTGTTTTTGCACTTACCTGGTGCACCGGCCCTAAATAAGTCCCTGACTAAAGAATGGAAATGTAGAAGTGGAACTTAGGGGATTTGAGTATCTCTTGACCTACACTACAGTGGGGTAGGGATAAAAAAAAAGTCACCAAGGTCCTATCGTGTGTGTTCGTTTCGAAGTGTGTAAGCCCCTATCGTTGTCTTAATGTATCTTAACTTATTGTGAATTCATTTTTTTGTGTTGGACCTAAATGTTGAATCTTATTTCCGTGTTCCAACTGCATTATGGGGGCTTCTAGTGCAATAATAACAAGATGGGGAGGAAGAGTTTTTCTATTGCCATTAAAATATACAATTTGTTTGGTTGTACCAATGGAGTTAACGAATCAGAGAAATGGAATCCCTAGAACCGCGATCTACATTTTGTTCTAGGGATTATATTTCTAGGATAACAGCAGAAGTTATAATGCAAGAAAGAAGTAAATAAATAATATATAGCATTCATGACTAATAGGGCAACATATAGGCTTCATATCAAATGAGGTACACCGTCAAGTGTAGCTTATTATTGAACTTTCCACTCTGATCGGTGTGTTAGGCTTTAATATTGTCATGGGGGTTCTTTCCCTGACCAATGTTGACATTATCTGCTGTTTACACAGTAAATGAACAGGTAAAATCTCAATGTCTTGGACCTATTATCAGAGCTAATCCTCTCTCGCTCTCTCTATCTCTCTCTGTGTGTAAGCTACATATTTCACCAGTTTAGAAGAATAGGGTAAGAACCCTTTTGAAGAGCTGCCATGTTGTGAATATTTCATATATATATATAAAGAGAAAAAAAAGCTGTAATATATATATGCATGTGTGTGTGTATATATATATATATATTACAGCTTTTTTTCTTCAGCCTTTAATATTTAGTGTTTATGCCTGCACTCGAATGACTTAAGCCCAAATGTCTTAAACATGTCTATACTCTCTAGCGTATTTAACATGTCTATCGCTGAAGAGTCTTTAATATTTCTATAAGCTTCATAAGAGCCATGTCGTGTGAAGTGTTTCTCTTGGGGTTGGTATCATGGACACCGATTTTTAGGCTAGTCCTGGACTGAAAAAACGATTTGAATGGAGATTCTTGGCTTAATCTGTGTCCGGGAAACTGACCGTTACCGAAGAACCACGTGGTTTGAGTCTCTAACTGTATATCTTCTAAGTGCTTATCTTAATAACCAGCGTTGATGTCTTCGTAAACTATGACACCCTGGTCATAATATGACCCACCTGTTTATCTGTATGTATGAAGATGATGCATCCTAGCCATGCTTCTCTGATGTACAGATATGTCCTTATTTGGTAAAACTTCCTATTGATACCTTCTTCACAGTGCATTATAAGTGCATTTATAGTGCCTATATATAATGCACGACATAGACATACAGGAAGTGTTACGCCTTTATTTATTACAAATGTCCTATTTTTTTTCAATCTGCTCTATTTTGTGGAAGATGTTTCTAATATAATGTCTCTGTGGCAGCTCTAAATGAAGACACCTAAAGGGTTCTTTGGTTATTTCTGTATAATCCTTTTTTGGTTCCAGGTAGAACCCTTTTTTTTGGGGGGGGGGGGTCCAGAACCTTTAACCAAAAGGTTATTTTGCGGGTTCTTTGTTGGGTGAAATAGTTCTGCCTGGAAGCAAAACGGTTCTACAGGGACAGCAAAAGAAACCTTTTAGGAAGACTTTTGATGGAGTATGTCTTCATGTCAGACGGACCACATCTTCAGTGCTAGTACTACTGACAGGCATTGGTAACATACAGATGATGTAGCCTCACTGAAATGACAGGCTTTACGGCTGGCTAACTGACGCTTGGTTTAAACAAAGCATATTTTCCCGCCAGCGGTCTCTCACAACGATTCTTCTCTAATATGGCATTCCAGAATTGGCTGATTTTGTGTTTTAATTTGAGTTTGTTTTGTTTAAATGTTATGTTTGACTTTCCATGGCTCAATTTATGGGTCAGTTCAAGTATAATATTGTCTTTAGTCAAATATCCAGTTTGTAGTGTGTGTGAGTGTACATATTTTTTATTTGTATTGGAAGTAGAAATATGTGGAAGAGAGCTGCGGTTAGCACTGTGATCATTCCACTACTACAAACTCCTTATTACACTATGGCTGAGATTTTAAAGTGTCTATAATTTGTCCAGACGTAACATTTTAAACTTGCTACTTTTCTGTTGTGTTTAGTTAAATCTGGGTGGGCCCATGTAGTCTGTCTTCATTCCAAATGGCACCATATTCCCTATAGTGCACTACTCTTGACCAGAGCCCTTGTCAAGATGGTGCACTATCTAGGGAATAGGGTGCTATTTGGGATCACCCTCTGTATCCTGTTCCCATCTCCTTTCTATTGAGGCATGATGTGATTGCTGACATCCAGTAACATGACCATTTATCTCAGGAAGGCTGTTTAGATTTCAATAATACTATAAACATATGTGATTAATCATTTATCTAACTCAAAGTAAATGTTTTTTAAATTAAAAGATTCAAAGGCCCTTTGATGTAACATTACATCGTTTAACTTGCAATGGAAAGAGAGATGTGATCTGACCTACTCTGTAAATGCATATACACCTGTATGTTATCAGTAGGCTTTTACTCTTGGCAAGTTCAATGTTTGGAGAGAAACCACTTGATGGGGTTTTTGAAACTATGGTTTGTGTTGACTGCTGTTGGAAACAGTGCTGAGATTAAATCCATTTTTGTTTGTGTCAAGCTCTTGGTTAGATTTGTCTTCTACAAAGGTCTATCTGCATACAATGTGTAACATAATCTATCGGGAAGACTTTACACAATGAATAGCATTAAATGACTTCCAACTTTCTATCTTAAAGAAAGCATATAGTTTATCCTGTTTATATAAAAGTACACACGCAGCAAAGAGCGGTAGGGAGAGAGTGGACACACAAGCCGATCTCTGAAATATATTCATATAGTTAAATAGGTGAATAACTGGGGCCAATATCGGCATGTAAAACTGTATCTGTTACTGGAGAGTGACGCCTCTTGCCGTGAAGTTTGCATTGACGCACCATATTTTTACATGAAGGGTAGTGTGAAAGTAGACCTATGATCAGCGCCTTTGCTCAGGGGGAATGTTTTCTTGACGTGTGACACCTAATGTGCCTAATGGTGTTGGCTCCCTGGTAATCCATTTAATCCAG